>NC_082715.1:162424209-162581375 GCF_030144855.1 Hypanus sabinus | reverse complement strand
GGTGAAGGACTGGTGAAGAGAGAGAGGGAGACCGGGAAGGAAAAAACTGACGAGACAGACTGGGGGAGAGAGTGGGGAAGTGAGATAGACTGAAAGGAAAGAGACTGGGTGCAGAGAGACCGGATGGGAGAGCGACGGAGATAAAGACTGGAGGAGAGAGATTAGGACAAAGAAAGAGACTGGGGAATGGCAGAGACGAAGAGTGAGAGATACTGGTGTGAGAGAGGGAGCAGGGGTAGAGAAAGAAACTGTGGAAAGAGATAGAGAGGGGAAGCGAGCGGCTTGGGGAGATAGAGACGAGAGAGACGAGGGCAGAGAGAGAGACAGGAAGGGAGGCTGGGGAGCCTGAAAGACGGCGTAGAGAGGGGTTGGGGAAGTGATGATGGAGAACAGACAGTTGGACACAAGACGTTGCAGGGAGAGGGTGTCATCGGAGAGAAAGGCTGAGAGAGAGGGAGATGACTGGAGAGGGGGATCTCTGGGGCAGAGAGAGAGAATGAAATGACGGAGAGAGATTGGAGGAAGAAAGATTTTGGGGAGAGAGAGAATCTGGGAGAGACTACGGGAGAGAGCAGAGTGAGAAGGGAGGAGAGAGCAGAGGGAGAAGGGAAGAGAGACTGCTGGAGAAGGTAGAGGTACAGAAATTCGACGGGGAGGATTGCTGGTAAAATTGAGAGATCTTTGGTCTAGAGAGAATTTCGGTGTGCGGAGTGAAATCGTGAGAGAACATGGAGATTGGTAGAGGACTCAGAAGGCGAGCGACCGGGGTGAAGAAAGAGATCGGGAGAAAGACCTGGAAAGCGAGACTGTAAAAAGAGATACTTGGGGCCCAGGAATGACAGCAGGGAAAGAGAGGCTTGGAGAGAGAGAGTCTAGGAAAGCGTGATGGGAGAGAGTCCTGGAAGAGAGAGGGACTGGTGTTAGGGAGTGAATGGGGGGGGGGGGGGGGAGGGTAGTGTGACTGGAAAGAGAGATGGGGGTATACAGAGAGACGGGATATAAAAAGACTGCGAGAACAGAAATTGGGATTTGATAGGGAGAGACTGTAATGAAGTGTGGAAGTGTGAGTCAGAAAAAAATGTTTGTACCTAAGTACAGTGAGGGGTTAGAGGGCTTTCCATTTCGCGGAGCATTCTGGATTGAAGTCCCTCTGAAACATCCAACAACTTCCCGTCTCACTGACCCCTCACACCCCACCTGCTTGACCCCACTCCTTCCCACGCCGGATAAGCGATCCTTCCCTTTCCTCAACCCGTCTTCACGACCATCAACCTGTCTTCCCCTCTCTGGGAATTCCTCCCTCCCTCCCCATCTTTGTGACCTCATTCTCCGCCCTCCTGTTTTGTATGCGCGGACTAGTCTGATGAAACGCTTGTAGAGTCATGTAAAAATTGGGAAACAATGAGCAATTTACAGTGCGGGAGCTACAAACCATATCCTCCCCGCAAAAGAGGGGACACAGGATTACCCGCGTCGAAGTCAATCTGATCGATATATTCATGTCCTCCACTTCTTCCCAACTCAGAGACACCCTCCTAAAACACACCATCCTTAGCTGTGCCCTTCGGAGCCAACACGCGCTTCTGTCCCTCGCGCTAACACAGCTGAGTATTCAGGAGGAGGGGCACATCTTGGGACTGTGTAAAAAGAGGCTTCACACCCCATGAGGGCGCATGAGGTGTAGGCGGCGAGTTTCGGGCAATCATTTCGGGCTTGCAGCTTCCCGGGAGGCGACGGAGGCTTTTGCTGGAGGGGGTGAGACCCTACAGACGGCCATAGTAAGCTCTCTCTCTCTGTGGAGACGTTCTGTTTGATAGGGTCCTGAGGCCAAAGGGGCCGATCGAAGGGAATGGAAGGTTGGCGCTGATCCATGGAGCTAGCTGCAGCACGGAAAGTGGGGGCAGGCAATGGGGTGGGGAGGGGACACCCGGATTCCCGGCACCGTGGGGTTGACGGTGCTGCTGGGCTCGGAAATTCCGTAGTTCTGAGGTCAAAAGGACTCTGGGTTGAGAGCGCGGTAGCGCGGGGTTGGACCGTGGAGGGGAGCTCCTCGATGGAGAGAGAGAGAGAGAGAGAGAGAGAGAGAGAGAGGAGATCGCTGTGTAGAATTAATTCAGCTCGATAGGACACATTAACTATTTATGGAATACACAAACAGAATATTTGTGTAAAATATAATAATATTAATATTATATTGGTAATTCACTCTGTTCCAGCAGCCGCCACTCATACAGGGAAAACACACTAATCCGACAGACCTGTGTCCGCCCGAAAATAGTTCCCCAGACACGTGTCAGACCGAATTTATTCCCACAGCACCACGATTGCCACACGGCCTCATGTCTGTCTCCAAACTAACACTGCCGTCCTGCTCATGGCCCACAGACTTGTGTCAATCCCCAAAATGTAATCACACTATCCCGCTCTACCAACAGCCCATGCCTGTCCCAAACTGATCTCTCTGTCCTACTCTCTCGCTAGAGCCTGTGTCAATCCCTAGATTATTAAGCCCTACAGTGTCCCACTCTCCCCGCTCAGCCCGTGTCAATCCCTAGATTAATCACACTGTCCAACTCTCCCCCCTCAGCCCGTGACTGTCCCCGGACTAATCACACTGTCCAACTCTCCCCCCTCAGTCCGTGACTGTCCCCGGACTAATCACACTGTCCCACTCTCCCCCCCCCCCTCAGCCCGTGACTCTCCCCGGACTAATCACACTGTCCCACTCTCCCCGCTCAGCCCGTGTCAATCCCTAGATTAATCACACTGTCCCACTCTCCCCCCTCAGCCCGTGACTGTCCCCGGACTAATCACACTGTCCCACTCTCCCCCCCCCCCAGCCCGTGACTGACCCCGGACTAATCCACACTGTCCCACTCTCCTGCTTCAACCCTTGACTCTCCCCGGACTAATCACACTATCCCACTCTCCCCCCTCAGCCCTTGACTGTCCCCGGACTAATCACACTGTCCCACTCTCCCCCCTCAGACTGTGACTGTCCCCGGGACTAATCACACCGTCGCACTCTCCCCCCTCAGCCCGTGACTATCCCGGACTAATCACACTGTCCCACTCTCCCCCCCCCCCTCAGCCGTAACTGACCCCGGACTAATCACACTGTCCCACTCTCCTGCCTCAACCCTTGACTCTCCCCGGACTAATCACACTGTCCCCACTCTCCCCCCTCAGCCCTTGACTGTCCCCGGACTAATCACACCGTCGCACTCTCCCCCCTCAGACTGTGACTGTCCCGGACTAATCACACCGTCGCACTCTCCCCCCTCAGTCCGTGGACTGTCCCCGGACTAATCACACTGTCCCACTCTCCCCCCCCCCTCAGCCCGTGACTCTCCCCGGACTAATCACACCTGTCCCACTCTCCCCGCTGCAGCCCGTGTCAATCCCTAGATTAATCACAACTGTCCCACTCTCCCCCCTCAGCCAGTGACGGTCCCCGATCTAATCACACTGTCCCCACTCTCCCCCCTCAGCCCGTGACTGTCCCCGGACTAATCAACACTGTCCCACTCTCCCCCCCCCCCCTCAGCCCGTGACTGACCCCGGACTAATCACACTGTCCCACTCTCCTGCCTCAACCCTTGACTCTCCCCGGACTAATCACACTATCCCACTCTCCCCCCTCAGCCCTTGACTGTCCCCGGACTAATCACACTGTCCCACTCTCCCCCCTCAGACTGTGACTGTCCCCGGACTAATCACACCGTCGCACTCTCCCCCTCAGCCCGTGACTGTCCCCGGACTAATCACAACTGTCCCACTCTCCTGCCCTCAACCCTTGACTCTCCCCGGACTAATCACACTGTCCCACTCTCCCCCCTCAGCCCCTTGACTGTCCCCGGACTAATCACACTGCCCCACTCCTCCCCCCTCAGACTGTGACTGTCCCCGGACTAATCACACCGTCGCACTCTCCCCCCCTCAGCCCGTGACTCTCCCCGGACTAATCACACTGTCCCACTCTCCCCGCTCAGCCCGTGTCAATCCCTAGATTAATCACACTGTCCCACTCTCCCCCCTCAGCCAGTGACGGGTCCCCGATCTAATCACACTGTCCCACTCTCCCCCCCTCAAGCCTGGTAACTGTCCCCGGACTAATCACACTGTCCCACTCTCCCCCCCTCAGCCCGTGACTGACCCTGGGCTAATCACACTGTCCCACTCTCCCTCTCAGCCCGTGACTGACCTTGGACTAATCACACTGTCCCACTCTCCCCCCTTAGCCCGTGACTGTCCCCGGACTAATCACACTGTCCCACTCTCCCCTCTCAGCCCGTGACTGACCTTGGACTAATCACCACTGTCCCACTCTCCCCCCTCAGCCTGTGACTGTCCCCGGACTAATCACACTGTCCCACTCTCCCCCCCTCAGCCCGTGACTGACCTTGGACTAATCACACTGTCCCACTCTTCCCCCTCAGCCCGTGACTGACCCTGGACAAATCACACTGTCCGACTCTGCCCCTTCAGCCCATGACGGTCCCCGATTTAATCACACTGTCCACCCTCTCTCCCCCCTCAGCCCTTGACTGTCCCCGGGCTAATCACACTGTCCCACTCTCCCCCCTCAGCCCGTGACTGTCCCCGGACTAATCACACTATCCCATTCTCTCCCTCTCAGCCCGTGACTGACCCCTGGACTAATCACACTGTCCCACTCTTTCCCCCTCAGCCCGTGACTGACCCTGGACAAATCACACTGTCCCACTCTCCCCCCTCAGCCCGTGACTGTCCCCGGACTAATCACACTATCCCATTCTCTCCCTCTCAGCCCGTGACTGACTCTGGACTAATCACACTGTCCCACACTCCCCCCCCTCAGCCCGTGACTGTCCCGGACTAATCACACTGTCCCACTCTTCCCCCCCTCAGTCTGTGACTGTCCCCGGACTAATCACACTGTCCCACTCTCCCCCCCCTCAGCCTGTGACTGTCCCCGGACTAATCACACTGTCCCACTCTCTCCCCCTCAGCCCGTGACTGACCCTGGGGTAATCACACTGTCCCACTCTCCCCCCTCATCCCGTGGACTGACCCCGGACTAATCACACTGTCCCACTCTGCCCCTTCAGCCCATGACGGTCCCCGATTTAATCACACTGTCCCACTCTCTCCCCCCCTCAGCCCGTGACTGTCCCCGGACTAATCACACTGTCCAACTCTGCCCCCTTCAGCCCATGACGGTCCCCGATTTAATCACACTGTCCCACTCTCCCCCCTCAGCCCGTGACTGTCCCCGGACTAATCACACTGTCCCACTCTCTCCCCCCTCAGCCTGTGACTGACACTGGACTAATCACACTGTCCCACTCTCCCCCCTCAGCCCGTGACTGTCCCCGGATTAATCACACTATCCCATTCTCTCCCTCTCAGCCCGTGACTGTCCCTAAGACTAATTCCGCAGCTCCCCATTCTCTTCTCGCAGGCCCACGACAGACCCCAAACTAATTGCACTCTCTCTATCTCTCTCCTCACTGCCCCGTGCCAGCCTCCAAGTTAAACCTGATGTCCCACTAGCCCCCCTACAGCCCCGTGTCAGTCCTTCGAATCATTTCGGACTCAGTACCTCCGCACAGCTCTGTTTCAGTTCCTAAAATAACCAGTTGTGCGGACTGGAATTATGAAGTTATACGGCTGGAAAGCAGGAGCGGGTATCTTCTGGGAAATGCACACCACGGAAAGGTGGAGGTATTTTAGGCAGCTCTTGCATGGGGTTCTGTATGGGTTCAGGGGCAGGATGGGAGGGTGATGATAGAACCATGGTTGACCAAGAGACGTGGAACCTTTCGTCAAGAGTTAGAAAAACAAACACTGATTTAAGGTTTTGAAGCGAGGATGAGATAGGGCTGCAGAGAGTTACAAGTTAGCCAGAGACAAATTGAAGAATGGAATTAAGAGAGCTAGAATTGTCTTTAGAAGCATTTAGCAAGGAGGATTATGGCACTCTAGATTTATGTGAAGAAGAAGAAGAGGATGACTAGAGAGAGGGTAGGACCGATCAGGGATAGAAGATGAAACATGCAGCTGGAGTCAGGGAGGTGGGGCAGGTCCTTAATGAAGACTTTACTTCATTATTCACCAATTAGAGCTTCTTGATGTTTGTGAGGGTAATTAAACGTGTTGATGTGCTGGAATATGTTAAGCTGAAGAGAGAGACTGTGCTGGGAATTTTGAAGAGCATTGGGATAGACTTGTTGTCTTCTGTTAGGATACATCCCAGGCTACTGCGGGAAGCGAGGGAAGGGATTGCCGCTCCCTTGGCGACGAACTCTACCTTGTCACTGGCCACAGAATGAGTGTCAGTGTGCAGGAGCGTGGAGGATATTATTCCTTTTCTTCACGAAAGGGAGTGGGGATAACTCTGTAATTTATAGTCCAGTGTGGGAAACACTTGGAGAAGATTCTTTGAGACAGGACTTTCAAGAATTTGGAGAAATATAGAAATTCTACAGCATGATATCGGCGCTGCGGCCCCCAAAGCTGTGCCGAACATGATCTTACCTTAGAAATTACCTAGGGTTACTCATAGCCCCTCTACTTTTAGCCTGACATCGGTGGTGGGGAAAATGCTAGAGTCGGTTATCAAAGATGTGATAACAGCACATTTGGAAAGAGGTGAAATCACCGGACAAGGTCAGGATGGATTTGTGAAAGGAAAATCATGTCTGACGAATCTCATAGAATTTTTTGAAGATGTGACTAGTAGAGTGGATGGACAAACAAGTGGATGTGGTATATTTGGATTTTCAAAAGGCTTTTGACAAAGTCCCAGACAGAAGATTAGTATGCAAACTTACAGCACACGGTATTGGGGGTATAGTATTGCTGAGAATAGAGAATTGGTTGGCAGACAGGAAGCAAAGAGTGAGAGTAAACGGACCTTTTCAGAATGGAAGGCAGTGAATAGTGGGGTACCGCAAGGCTCAGTGCTGGCACCCCAGTTGTTTACAATATATATTAATGATTTAGATGAGGGAATTAAATGCAGCATCTCCAAGTTTGCAGATGACACGAAGCTGGGCGGCGGTGTTAGCTGTGAGGAGGATGCTAAGAAGATGCAGGGTGACTTCGATAGGTTAGGTGAGCGGGCAAATTCATGACAGATGCAATTTAATGTGGATAAATGTGAGCTTATCCACTGGTTGCAAGATCAGGAAAACAGATTATTATCTAAACGGTGGCCGATTAGGAAAAGGGGAGATGCAACGAGACCTGGGTGTCATTGTACACCCAGTCAATTGCAGGTGGGCATGCAGGTACAGCAGGGCGGTGAAAAAGGCAAATGGTATGTTGGCATTCATAGCAAAAGGATTTGAGTACAGGAGCAGGGAGGTTCTACTGCAGTTGTACAAGGCTTGGTGAGACCACACCTAGAATATTGTGTGCAGTTTTGGTCCCCTAATCTGAGGAAAGACATTCTTGCCATAGAGGGAGTATAGAGAAGGTTCACCCAGATTGATTTCTGGGATGGCAGGACTTTCATACGAAGAAAGACTGGATCGACTAGGTTTATACTCACAGGAATTTAGAAGAATGGGGGGGGGGGGGATCTTATTGAAACATACAAAATTCTAAAGGGATTGGACAGGCTAGATGCAGGAAGATTGTTTCCGATGTTGGGGAAGTCCAGAATGAGGGGTTACAGTTTCAGGATAAAGGGAAAGCCGTTAGCACCGAGCTGAGGAAAAACTTCTTCACAACAGAGTGGTGAATCTGTGGAATTCTCTGCCACAGGAAACAGTTGAGGCTAATTCATTGGCTATATTTAAGAGGAAGTTAGATATGGCCCTTCTGGCTAAAGGGATCCGGGGGTATGGAGAGAAAGCAGGTACAGGGTTCTGAGTTGGATGATCAGCCATGTTCATTCTGATTGGCGGTGCAGGCTCGAAGGTCCGAATGGCCTACTCCTGCACCTATTTTCTATGTTTCTATGTTTCTTAGCTCTACATACCTATCCAGGAGTCTCTTGAAAAACCCTATTCGTATTCACCTCCACCACCATCGCCGGCAGCCCATTCCACACACTCACCACGCTCCATGTAAAAAAAAAAACGTACTCCTGATATCTCCTCTGTAACCTATTTCTGAGCAGCTTAAAACTGCGCCCTCTGATGCTAACCTTTTCAGCCCCAGGAGAAAGCTGACTATCCACACGATCAAAGTCTCTCTATCAGGTCACCTCTCAACCTCCCGTCGCTCCAAGGAGAAAAGGCCGAGTTCACTCAACCTATTCTCATAAGGCATGCTCCTAATCCAGACAACATTCTTGTAAATCTCCTCTGCGCCCTTTCTATGGTTTCCACGTCCGTCCTGTACTGAAGTGACCAGAACTGAGCGCCGTACTCCAAGTGGAGTCTGACCAGGGTCCTATATAGCTGCAACATTACCTCTTGCCGTCTATACTCAATCCCACGATTGATGAAGGCCAATGAACCGTATGCCTTCTTAACCGGACTTGCTGTGGAAAGCTAAGAAGGAGATTGGGGCGTTCGTCGCACAGATCACCAGGCCACGCTCCCCAGCGGCAAACCAGACTAGGCACGGCCCCCAAAGCCCGCTAACCCCAGAGGCAGGAGAGAGGAGACCAACGAACAATGGTGCTTCTACCACCAGCGGTGGGGCGCAGAAGCCCGCCGCTGTAGCCCGCCCTGCAAGTTCCCGGGAAACGCCAGGGCCAGCCTCCACTGATGGCTACGGCGGCTGGCCATCGGGATAGCCTCCTGTATGTCTGGGACAAGCGGTCGGGACGCCCTTTTTGGTCGACACCAGAGGCGAGTTCAGCGAGTTACCTCCGTCGAGTTACGACACCCGCAACAGGGCACCGGGTCCCACCCTGAGGGCGGGAAACGGCTGCACAGTAAGGACCTACGGCACCCGTCAGGTGCGGCTACTGTTCGGCTCCAGCCAGTTCACGTGGGACTTCACACTGGCCGCCGTAGCCCAACCGCTCCTGGGCGCGGATTTTTTTGTGGGCTCACAGCCTACTGGTCGACCTGCAAGGGAAGAGAGTGGTACACGCCGAGACCTTTCAGACGTTCTCCCTGGGTGCAGCCCAGTTGCCGGCCCCACACCTAGACTCCATCACGCTGTCCGACAACGACTTCACCAGAGTCCTGGCGGATTTCCCATTGGTTCTGACACCGCAGTTCACGGCAGCCATGCCCAGACACGGCGTACAACACCACATCCCGACCCAGGGACCACCACTCCACGCCCGTGCTCGTAGGCTTCCCCCGGACAAGCTCCGACTGGCGAAGGAGGAGTTCAAGAGGATGGAGGAATTGGGGATCATACGGCGGTCCGACAGCCCATGGGCCTCCCCCCTGCACATGGTGCCCAAAACATCAGGGGGCTGGAGCCCATGCGGCGACAACCGCAGGCTGAACGAGGCTACCACACCGGACCGCTACCTGTGCCGCACATTCAGGACTTTGCAGCAAACCTGCACGGCGCACGGACCTTCTCCAAGGTGGACCTCGTCCGGGCATACCATCAAATCCCGATGCATCCGGACGACGTCCCCAAAACGGCACTCATCAACCCTTTCGGCATTTTCGAGTTCCTCCGCATGCCGTTCGGCCTAAAGAATGCCGCATAGACGTTTCAGCGATTAATGGACGCGGTGGGACGCGACCTGGACTTCGCTTTCATCTATTTGGATGACATCCTCAGCCAGCAGCAGTCGTCAGGAGCATCTGTCCCACCTCCGTCTACTCTACACTCGACTGAGTGAATACGGCCTGGCAATCAACCCGGCCAAATGCCAGTTCGGGATCGACACCATCGACTTCCTGGGCCACAGGATTACTAAAGACGGGGCAACCCCTCTGTGCTCCAAGGTAGACACGGTCCGCCATTTCCCCCGACCCAACATAATCAAAGTTCTGCAGGAATTCATGGGTATGGTAAATTTCTACCACCGCTTCCTTCCTTCAGCTGCCAGAATCATGAGCCCCCTGCTCGCCCTGATGTCGGGTAAGGGAAAGGACATTACGTGGGACGAGGAGTCCACCGCCGCTTTCATTAAAACCAAAGAAGCCTTGGCAAACGCCACGATGCTAGTGCACCCCAGAACGGACGTCCCTACCGCCCTCACAGTGGACTCATCAAACACGGCAGTCGGTGGAGTGCTGGAACAACTCATCGAGGGTCGCTGGCAACCCCTGGCGTTTTTCAGAAACACCTACGACCACCTGAGCTCAGATACAATGCTTTCGACCAGGAACTGTTGGCGCTATACCTGGCAATCCGGCATTTCAGGTACTTCTTGGAAGGTCGGCCCTTCACCGCGTTCACGGACCACAAACCGCTTACTTTTGCGTTCACGAAAGCATCCGACCCCTGGTCGTCCCGCCAGCAGCGACATCTGTCCTACATCTCTGAATACACGACGGATGTCCGGCATGTCTCGGGAAAGGACAATGTCGTGGCGAACGCCCACTCCCCCCTAACATCCTAGCCTTGTCCCGGGGGTAGACGATGATGCACTGGCGGAGGCGCAGCAGGCAGACGAGGAGATCCCTAGTTACAGGACTGCAATCTCCGGTTTGCAGCTCCAGGACCTCCCCGTAGGTCCAGGTGAGAGGACCCTACTCTGTGACGCCACCACCGGCCAACCCCCGTCCCGTCGTGCCGGTAGCCTGGTGGCGGCGAGTTTTCGACTCCATTCACAGCTTAGCGCACCCCTCCATCAGGACAACCGTCCGGATGGTCTCCAACAGGTTCGTTTGGCACGGACTCCGCAAGCAGGTCAGTGAATGGGCCAAAACGTGCATGCACTGCCAAACAGCCAAGGTGCAGTGGCACACCAAAGCCCATCCACAGCAGTTCCAACCCACCCACCGGCGTTTCGACCACATTCATGTGGATATCGTGGGCCCCCTGCCAGTGTCGCGCGGAGCGTGGCACCTCCTGACTATCGTGGACCGGTTCATAAGATGGCCGGAGGCGGTCCCGCTCAACGACACCACCTCCGAATCTTGCGCCCGGGCACTGATTGCCACCTGGGTGTCCCGCTTTGGTGTACCGGCCCACATTACCTCCGACAGAGGCGCCCAGTTCACCTCCAGCCTGTGGTCAGCTATGGCCGGCCTTTTGGGGACACAGCTGCACCAACTGCCTACGACCCACAGTCGAACGGACTAGTGGAGCGTTTCCACCGTCACCTGAAGTCGGCTCTCATGGCCCGCCTCAAAGGGCATAACTGGGTGGACGAGCTCCCTTAGGTCCTGCTCGAAATCCGCATGACGCCAAAAAGGATCTGCACACCTCCTCGGCCGAGTTGGTGTACGGTACACCTCTGGTCGTCCCAGGGGAGATCATACCAGCCCCAATGGGGCAAGAGGAAGAACCCGCAGAAGTCCTGGGCAGACTACGCGAGAGGCTTGGTAACCTGGCCTCCATACCCACTTCGCAGCATGGGCAGAACCCTACCTGCGTACCCAAAGACGTGCTAAACTGTGAGTTCGTTTTTGTACGACGGGGCGGACATCGGGCACCGCTGCAGCGGCCCTACGTGGGGCTGTTCACGGTGATTAGAAACAACGGGTCCACATTCGTGCTGGACATTGGGGGGAAAGAGGAGGTTTTCACGGTGGACCGACTCAAACCGGCTCATGTGGACGTGGCGCAGCCGGTCGAGGTTCAGGCACCGCGGCGCAGACGCAGACCTCCCAGAGACCGGCCCAGACTGTGGACATTGGGGGGTGTATCGCCGGTTCTGTGGGGGGGGGGGGGGTTATGTAGCGACCCAGTTCCCAGCGCTCTCGAACCGGCTCACAAAGCGGCATTGAGGCCGGTCCCAAAGAGGGCGCCAAGTCTGCTTCACCAGCAAGGGGAGAAGCCCGCGCGCGGGACGGGACGGTGAATCCGCGCCCCCTGCAGTATTCCCGCCCGGGGAGGGGGGGATCAGGAAGGGTTTAAAGCGAGGCCGTGAAATTTGAATAAATCTTTTTTTGCAACTGCAGCTCATCGGCTACGTGTCGTTATTTCAGCGCTGCGTGTAGCACACAGCTACAATATGAAGATTGCTTGATGGCTGTCTGCCTGTATTCACTGGAATTCAGAAGAATGAGGGCTGACCACATTGAAACCTATTGAATGCTGAATGACCGTGATAGACTGAACCTGGAGAAGATGTTTCCTCTGGTGGGCATGTCTAAGACCAGAGGACATAGCCTCAAAATAGAGGTGTGTCCTTTTGAAATGAAGATGTGGAGGAATTTCTGTAGCAGAGAGAACTGAATCTGTGGAAATCCTTGCCACAGGCAGCTGTGGAGGTCAATTCATTATGCATATTTAAGATCGAGCTTGATAGATTCTTGATTGGTCAAGGCATGAAGGGTTACGGGGTGCGAGGGTGTGGCAGGAGATACTGCAGCCGTAGAGAGGAAAAATGGATCAGCCAAAATGAGATGGTGGAGCAGACATGATAGGGTAAATGATCTTATGGTCTAATACAAGAATAATTATCTCCTCTGAAGTTATCTGGGTCCTGGTGAGAATGTACATGGAACACTGTGCACAGGCCTGGTCTCCCTTCCAGAGACAGCTTATGCCGTAAAGGGAATGAAGAGGTTTCCCGGATTGATTTTTGGGTTGTGGTAGTGTCCTCAGAGAGACTTCACTGACAGGGCTTGCCTCAAAACTAGAGAAATAAGACTGTGGTCTCGCCCCCTAAGCCAATGAGAGCATGCCTCTCCCAGCAGTGGTCGCTGATTGGCTGAGGATGTGTTTAATGATGGGCTGCTGCCAGGAGCTGGAGGTGTCAGTCTCCAGATTCTCGGAATCAAAGGAAGTTCCCCGAAACTCAAATTTAAAAGTAAATTTTATTATCAGAGTACAGATAAGTCACCACATGCAACCCCGAGAATCATTTTCCTTCGGACATACTGAGAACCATAGCAGACCCGGCAGGGAAAGATCAGCCAGAGTGCAGACACTGTGCAAAGGCAAATATAAATAAATAGCGATGGGTAACAAGAGCATGAAATAACCGCAGCGGCTGCCGATGGATCTCCGGAGCTCTCACCGCTCCCTGTGCAATCCGACAGGCCGAAGGCCAAGGAAGAACGAGGCGCAAAGGTAAATTCGTGTTTTAGAAAATGAGAAACAGGAGCAGGCGTGGCGATGCGGCCCATGGCGTTGTTCTGCCCCTCGCTCAGAACATAGTTGATCTTTAACCTCAGCGCAATTGTCCTTCAGCGTTCCGAACATCGCTGAGCCCCTACGTATATCTTCTGAATTTAGAAACATTGTGGAGAAAATTCCAAATACTCACCGCACTCTGGTTGAGGAAATTTCTCCTCATCTCGGTCCTGCTGAGGTGACCTCGGACTTTGAGTCTGTGACCCCTGATTCCACTGCCCAGACAGGAGAAACATCATTCCTGCCCCTACCCTGTAAATACCCCGTGAGACTGTTCTCTCTCAGTCAGGAAGCTTCTCCATGTGATCCTTGTGTTAATGAAGCTGGTTATAGTTCTTTCAGACCAGCAGCTTTGACCACAAGAACACCAGACAGTGGTCAGCACGGAATGTCTTGCAGTTACTGCGGGAGAAGGACTGGATGGACACAGTGGAGTGGTTCCCCGAGCAGACAGTCCAGACCATCTGGCAGAATGCCTCATCACCAGATCTCACCAACAGGCACCAAGACCTCACCTGTCTGGCGGCGAGAGGGGCCTCCCAGTCTGATCCTTGCTGCTTGCCTGGAGATCACTCCCACAGCGCGCTGCCCCGAGATTACCGCAGCGGAGATGAGAGGGCCCCTCCTAGTCTGATCCTTGCCGTATGCCCGGAGATAACTCCCACAGCGCGCTGCCCCGAGATTACCGCAGCGGAGATGAGAGGGCCCCTCCCAGTCTGATCCTTGCCGTATGCCCGGAGATCACTCCCACAGCGCGCTGCCCCGAGATTACCGCAGCGGAGATGAGACGGCCACTCATCCCTTTGTGGACTGTGGGCTGGCGAAGATCTGTGGAAAAAGATGCAAGGGCCTGTGACACAGCAGCTGCGTGACAAAAGGATCACTGATCGTCGGGCAACTATAAGGTTCCTCTACTACTGAACAGGGAGGGGCCGGGTTGACTGAGGGAGCCTCTGAATTATTGTAGTACTGAACCACCCCGGAGGGGGGCGCATGAGCGACAAAGCCCTATCGGTTTTAATGAATGTAAAAGAACACTAAATACAGCACTGACAACGAATGTTAATTGATTGGATAAAGACATTGCACGGTTTATCCAACCGAGTATTACTCGGGTGCATAAAGTTTATTTTGATTTTAGAAAACAATTTCTGGGATGAGTCCAGAAAGAGCGAGACCGGGCTTTCTATTTGAGCAGGTTAAATCAGGAAGTTTCTCAAACGGAAGGCATTCGAAATCAGGATTTCACCGAAAAAAAACTAATGTTTTCCAGCCAGTGAGGTAGAATGTCCATTCCTGTGCTCTTTCCTGCAGCCACAGGTCGGTCATCACCACTGCATCTGTCTCCTTACAGCACAATCTTCTCTGCACATCCCCAGTTTCACGGCATGAATTAACTTAATAGTTACTTTCAAAATTTACCACCGTTTTATCCCTCAATCTGACTTTCTTTAGACCTCGAGAAAACTAAAAACGTGCTGCCGGAGGAACTGAGCGTGTCCGGCAGCATCTGTGGAGAGACATGAAGAATCGACATTTCGGGTGGAGACAGTTTAGATGAAGGATCTCGACCCGGAAAGCCGATTGCTCCATTTCTCGCCACAGAGGGTGCCTGACCCGCTCAGTTCCTCCAGCGTCATGTTCCTTACTCGAGATTTCAGTATCTGAGGTCTCTTGTGCCTCTCTTTTCAGAACTTGGCCATTTCAGTCCTGCCTCAGACTGAACCAGGCTCTTCTCTCCGGCTTCATTTCTGTTCTGCTTCTTCTTTAGCCCATCTCGCCGACTGGGACATAGGCCGCCGCCAGCAGCTCGTAAGAGGCCCCTGTCCAGAGCAAGGGTTGATCGGCCCTGTGACTTCTCCTTTCACCATCCGATTTCAATCGTCTTCCAGTGGAGGTCCTTCCGATCCCAGGGATGAGTCCTTTGAAGATTCACTTGATTTTTCTGTCTCACTGGGTTCTTACGGGATGGGGTTGCTAGCCCCATGTCCAACCCTTTTCTTTTTGCAGCCGGGCTTGGGCAGTCCATGGCCGAGTTTTAATTTCCGACCTGTTAATCGAGTTTCCGGACTCACCCTGAGAATGGACATTACCGCGAATCCTTCCCACCGAACACTGGACAGCAACATAATGTTCATTCCCAGCGTACAAAATAGCTGGATGAACTCAGCATCTGCAGTGCACTTTGTTTTTGATATTCCTTCCCTGAGACTGCAGCGCCTGTAGTGGACAACCGCGGTACTGCAGGAATCCTCAGCTCCCAGAAAGTGAAAGCATTCTGAATCAGGAAGTGCTGGGAGTTAACATGGCTTCGAAAGGACAGGTCGAGAGTTTAACCGAGGAGGCAATTTGTTCCATCTGCCTGGATTTCTTCACCGATCCGGTTATACTGGAGTGCGGGCACAACTTCTGTCGGTCTTGTATCACACGGTGTTGGGAAATGGATGAGAGAAACTCCTGCCCGGAATGTAGAGAGGTGTTTGCTGACCGCACCCTCAGGGTAAGTTGGGCCTTAGCAAATCTGGCTGAAAAAGCTCGAAATCTAAACCTGAACCCGAACGGGAAGGAAAGTAAACGTCACTGCGAGGAACATGAGGAAGAACTGAAGCTGTTTTGTGAAACGGACAAGACACTGATCTGTCTGATCTGTAGAGATGCGCAGGAACACAGAGAGCACCGCTTCAAGCCGATTAAAGAAGCCGTTAAAATCTACAAGGTAAAACTAACCAGAATTTGATTTTGAGCCTCAATAACCAACGTATTTTCCGCACCTTTCGCTTTCCCGACGGGACTCTACCAGAAAGATCATCTTTCCCTCCCTCAGCACAATTCGTTCTCTAGGTAACTCCCTTATCCACTCGCTCCTCTCCACTGATCTCCCTCCTGGCTGCAAATGCAAGCGAGAGAAGTGTTACTGCTAACTCGTACACCTCCTCCCTCGTCACCATTCAGGTCCCCAATTCCTCCCGTTTCTCCCATGGTCGATTGACCTCTCCTATTAGGTTCTCCACCTCTCCCCTTACCACCATTCCGGGCCCCAGACAGTCCTTCCAGGTGAGCCAACACTTCACCTGCGAGTCTGCTGGAGTCGTCTGTTGCATCCGGTGCTCCCGGTGCGGCCTCCTCTACATCAGCGAGACCCGACGCAGATTGGGGGACCGCTTCGTCGAGCACCTCCACTCCGTCTGCCACAACAGACAGGACCTTCCGGTTGCCACTCACTTCAACTCTGCCCCTCATTCCTATCTAGATATGTCCATACATGGTCTCCTCTACTGCCATGATGAGGCCAAACTCAGGTTGGAGGAGCAACACCTCATCTACCGTGTGGGTAGCCTCCAGCCTTGTGGTATGAACATTGAATTCTCCAATTTCCAGTAATTCCCTCCCCCTCCCCCTTCCCCTATCCCAGGTCCCTCTCTGCCTCTCTCCCCTTTCAACTTTATCTCTAACTTTAACTTTACAGTTTAACTAACTTTATCTGCTTCTTTATCTCTACAGTTCTTTCATGCTTATCCCCTCCCCCTCCCCCCTTTATCTTTCCTCTGATTGGTTTTCCACCTGGCGCCTCTAGGCTCTACCCCCTCCCCTATCTCTATTACTGGGCTTCGGCCCTCTCTTCCCGCCCCCCCCCCCCCATTCCTGATAGTCTTGGCTGGAAAGTTTGGCTACTCTTTTCTCAAAGATGCTGCCTGACCTGCTGAGTTCTTCCAGCGTTGTGTACGTATTCTCCAGCTCTTTGCCTCTTCCCTCTCAGCTTCTCACTTCATCACCCTCCCCCACGTTCCTGCTCATGCTGTCTCACCCGTCACCTTTTTATTCGGGCTTCTGCCCCATTCCTTCCCAGTCCTAATGAAGGGTCTCATACCGAAATGTCGACAGTTTATTTCTCCTGCATAGATGCGGCCTGACTCACTGACTTCCTCCAGCATTTTGTGTGATAATCGGGTTTGATCACTTTCTTCTGATGCCTGTCTGTTTCTATTTCTTTCACTCTCTGGCTTCCAGGATCAGCTGAAATCTACCTTAGATTCTCTCACAAAAAAGATTTCAAACTTCCAGGATAAGGAGCAGCAACAGAAAGAGAAGATTTCCAGAGTTCGGGTGAGGCTTCCTGAGCGGAATTACTGATATTACTGTATAGTTTTATTCCATTTAATGTAGAATAGCAGAGTATCACAGCCCCAGTGACCTGGGTTCAATCCTGACCTCTGGTGCTGTCTTTGTGGAGTTTGCATGTTCCCCCTCTGACCGTGACAGTTCTAGACACATCCCAAGGACATGATGGATGAATGGTTAATTGCAATAAACCCTGTGTAGGTGGAGGATGGTGTATATGAATAAGGCGTGAGTTAATGAGTCAATGAGGAAAAATAAGTTTCAGGAAAGCGTGCGGGAATAGGGTTGATGGGAATGCTCTCAGAACTAACGTGGACTTTAATGGACCAAATGGTCACCTTAATGTCATAAGGAAATACAACACAGCAATACAGTAAATTAATCTTCATGTTTCATTTGACAGGAACAGTCACACAGTATTCAGTCCCACATCACGTCCCAGTTTGCTGCACTGTGCCAGATTATCACTGAGAAAGAGCAGAGCTCACTCAGGGATATCAAGAAAGAAGAGGCAAGGATTCTAAATCCAATGGAGAAAAATCTTGGAGAGATTCAAGAGAATATAAGGCTGATTCAGGAGGAAATTTCAAAGTTACAGGAACAGATGAATCAAAAAGACGGTGTGTTATTTCTCAAGGTGAGCAATTATATTCCGATTTGTTTCTGTCAAAGGACACTAACTGAACAGTGGTATATTTGAAATAAACACAGCACAGCAGCCAATTCTAACAGATGAATTGCCGCTGCAGGCGACCTCGCAGAGCTTTTTATACTTGGATGACACGCTCTCCAATCACTCCAATAATGATGTTCCAAAATGTCCCAGATACATATGCCATCATTCATTAGCAACATACAATCTCGAAGCGATGAAACATCAGGGTAATTAATCGTAAATTAAGCTGCAACTGAGTGGTCAACAAAAGATATGACATCTGTCTGTCCCCAGCACAAAACTGCCCAAAACAAAGTATGAACTTATTCCCTTCCCTCTTACCATGCCCCCACTCACGTGACTAGTTCCCATACAAACACAACACAGAATACAATGCAGACAGAAAACAGATACGTTGTTCCTCCACACACCATTTACAAATTTCAGGAAACTGTTCCTCTCCAGACAACTGATGCAAATATTCAAGGTTGTTGTCCAAGAAATGGACTTCAACAACTTCTGTACATCCCAGGACAGAATTCAATCTTCTGTGAAATGACTTACTCTGATCATAACACAGAGCTGCTGATTGGCTCCATAATTACCACATTAACTATCCTCTAAAGCTCCCATTAACACCCTGTTCCTGTCAGAGGCTCTGAGTGTGTCTGGTGCAGTGGATGTGAGTGTCTGTCAATCAGTGAGAACAAAGACTGTGACCCACACATCAGACTCTCTATCCGGTTTCCGTCAGATTAGGAAATCTTTTACTGTCTCTTTAGTTTTTCAGATAAATTTTACATGGGGTTATATCCCACTTCCCATTTAGTCCATCTTTCCCTATCAGTTTGGTAACTTCACAAGTCTTCTCCCACTTTCTCACCACACCAAGCAACAGTGCCCTGTGTGTTTATCCAGATTCCCCATTACATTCAATCTCTGCTGTTCCAACTCAACTACTCCTGCAGCAGTGAGTTCCACATCCTCTTCACTAAATTTCTAAAAGGATTTATTAAAATCCATCTGGAATTTCATCTCCCCACGTCTCCCCATAAATAGAGATACTTTCTCCACCTACGCACAATCAAATCTATCACTGATCTTAAACTACCCCATCTTATCACCCTGATGTCATATCCAGATATAAATGCACAACTTGTCCTGTCTTTCATGTAGGTTTCATCCTCTCAGTAATGGTCTAACATTCATTGTAATTTACCCCGTGATTCTGCGTTGTTTGTGTGCGTGAGTGACTGTGGGAGTGGGAATTTTCATTTGGATGTGAACAGTAAGTCCAAGTCTATTTGTGTTTTTATTTTTTTCAGGAGGAAGCTCATCAGAACAGGAGGTAAGACATGCTCTTTACCAAAACCCTGTATGACTTTGTAAGATAGTTCAGAATTGCAGTTTATAATGAGCAGTTTATTATTTATAGAATTCCTGATGATGTCCAGAAATTGTCAGTGACAGATGAGGCCCTACCGGTTGAAAAATTCGATCACCCCTATTTGTTGATCACAGTGCTGAGAGAAACACTTGATGCCATGAATGGAGGTAAAATTACAAAAATTACGCTATAATTTGAAGCAGAGATTGGCTGTAATAATGAGCTGAAGGCTGAACTGAAATTTATTCCACATGAAACTGACAGACTGGGAGGCATCACTGTCACATGGCCAGCTGGAGATGTCAGAGCTGTGAACACACCAGCACAGGGCCACAATGCAACCAACACACGGGACCACTGCGTACTCATCCCAGGCACACTTTAACACACTGACACGAGTTTGAATCCCACCACAGTAGCTGGGAAATTAATACTGGGATCATGATATTGAATGGAATAAAAGTGGGTATCAGTGCGGTCAGCAAGTTTATCAGAAAAATACACAAGTCTTTAGTGTGCCGCTCACCCGGTCTGATCTGTCTGATTCAGTCAAGTCTACTACCCGCTGATCTCACAGGTCTCACTGTTGTTTTCAAACCACCACTTTGAAGCAAAGCGAGACTTAGCCAGGCCACAACAACAAGCATTGGCCTCCATCAGGATTTCATCTTGGGAGAAGCACACACAGCATAACTGACCTGTCAAAGCTTCCTCTCTCTCACACACACACAAGGAGTACTGACAGATTGTAGTCAGAGTCTCAGCGATATACATTGTTATTTCCCTCAGTAACCTGGAAAACATTCTCTTCAGACATATTTATTTACTGATTTTAATCAACTCACATACTGTCAACACACACCAGACATGTGATGACACACCGTAACATACAAATAATTCAATGTGCACACACACCATTGACATTTATTACAATCAACACACACAGACACACAGACACACACACACACACACACACACACACACACACACACACACACACACACACACACACACACACACACACACAATGATATTTACCTCAAGTGTGGTCCAGTGTGGACGTTGCTTAAGTTCATGTGGACAGTGTCGAATAGGCTGATGAATACAGGACTGAAGGTGTTACATTTGAATGCACCAATATACGGAATAATGTACACCACAGGGAGAGATTGGCAGGAGCAATGTTGCTGGAGTCACTGAATTGTGGCTGAAAGAAGATCATGGCTTAAAGCAACATTCAAGAATACATCTTGTATTCAAAGGACAAACAGGTAGGGAAAGGAGCTGGGGAGTCTCTGCTGGTAGAAAATCAAATCAAATACTTCAACAGTGGTGACTTTGGTAGATGTAGAATCATTCTTTGGGTAGAGTTAAGGATCAGTAAGACTAAAAAGAGAGGCCTCCAAATAGTAGCCAGGATATGCAATTAAAATATAAATGCAATTCTGGACTGGGATTTGTGTAATCAACCAGATTTGATTAGAGCACTTAGGGCAAATGAAGCAGTGATCTTAAAATGATGGAATTCAGAGGGAGAAGATAAAATCAGTTGTATAAATAAAAGACAAGAGGGAGGAGCTGAGCAATGTAGATTGGAAAGGGATTCAAGCCAGGATGATGGCAGAACAACAAAGACTCGAGTTTCTGGTGGCAATTCAGAAGGCACAGGATAGATACATAACAAAGATGAAGGAATATTCAAAGTATGATGTACCCTTGTCTGACAAGGGAATTCAAAGACAGCATTAAAGCAAAAGAGGACATATCACATCGCAAAAATTAGTAGGAAGTTGGAGGATGGAGAAGGTTCTGATAACCAACAGAAAACAACTAAAAAGCCCTAAGGAGAGAAAAGATGAGACTCGAGGGAAAGCTAGCCAACAATACACAAGATGATACAACATGTTTTTTTTTTCAAATATATAGAGTAAAAGAGAGGGAAGAGTAGATATCAGAACTCCAGACAGTGACACTGGAGATGTAGAAATGGGAGCCAAATACATAGCAGATGTATGTATCAAGTTTTTTGTGTCTATCCTCACTGTGGAAGATAGCAGAAATGTGATTGTGTCAGGGGACAGAAATAAGTATTGTTGCTATTACTAAGTACAAAGTGTATGTGAAGATGAAAGGTCTGAAGGGAGATAAAACATTTGGAGCAGATGGACAAGTGTTCAGAGGGAGGTCGCTGAAGAGAATGTGGAGGCATTAGTAATGATTTTTCCAGATTCACTAGATTCTGGAATCATTCAATAGGTTGGAAAATTGCAAAGATCACTTTATTCTTCAAAAAGGGAGAGTGGCTGAGGAAAGGAAATTATGGGTGAGTTCATCTGACTGCAGTGAAATAGTTGTCATGGAAGTGGGTTTCTCGATAAGATGTTGGAGTCCATTACTAAGCATGAGCATTTGGGTACATGGAGGCACAGGATAAAATAGGCAGAATACAGCAAGGATTCCTTTAAAAACATTAAAAAAAACATAGAAGACCGATGGCACAATACAGGCCCTCCAGACAACTCCCTCTATGGTGTCCAGCTTTTCTGCAGCCATGACACTGTCTCTGATAGTGCCACATCCCCACCTCTTTTTCCTCCCTCCCTGTCCTTGCTGGAACATCTAAAACCGGGAACTTGAAGTAACCATTCCTGTCCCTGAGCCATCCAAGTCTCTGTGATGGCTACCACATCATATCTCCAAGTGCTGATCCACACCCTCTCATCTAGAGATAGTGTCACGGCTGCAGAAACGGTGGAAGCCATGGAGGGATTGTTTACGGAGTCTCTGTGGGTGAAGGCTAGGAACAGGAAGGTGTCAATAACTCTACTGGGTGTTTGTTATAGGCTGCCCAATAGTAACAGAAATATCGAGGAGCAGATGGGAAAAAAAGACCCTGGAAAGGTGTAATAATAAGAGTTGTCAAGGTGGGAGATCTTAATTTCACAAATATTAATTGGCAAGGTGTTTAGATGGGGCCGAGTTTGTTAGGTGTGTTCAGGAAGCTTTATTGACAGTATGTAGATAAGCCGACAAGAGGAGAGGCTGTACTTGATTTGGTATTGGGAAATGAACCTGGTCAGGTCAGATCTCTGAGTGGGAGAGAATTTCAGAGATAGTGATCATAACTCTGTCTCCTTTACAATAGCATTGGACAGAGAAAGGAACAGACAAGTTAGGAAAGTATTTAATTGGACTAAGGGGAATTGTGAGGCCATCAGGCAGGAACTTGGAAGCTTAAGTTGGGAACAGATGTTCTCAGGGAAAGGTACGGAATAAATGTGCTAAATGTTCAGGGGATATTTGGGATATCAAGGCTTATTAGGAGAGTGGGGAGGTGTGGGATCCAAGGGGATATTGCTTTCTGGGTATAGGGCTGGCTTGCCCACGGAAGGCAATGAGTGGTTGTGGACGGGTCATGTTCAGCATGGAGGTCGGTGACCAGTGGTGTGTCGCAGGGATCTGCTCTGGGACCCTTGCCCTTAGTGATTTTTGTGGATGGTGTGGATGGGTAAGTGGAGGGATGGGTAGGTGTGTGTGCTGAAGGCACGGGGGTCGGGGGCTGTTGTGGATGGTGTGGATGGGGAAGTGGAGGGATGTGTTGGTGTGTGTGCTGAAGGCACGGGGGTCGAGGGCTGTTGTGGATGGTGTGGATGGGGAAGAGGAGGGATGGGTCGGTGTGTGTGCTGAAGGCACGGGGGTCGAGGGCTGTTGTGGATGGTGTGGATGGGGAAGTGGAGGGATGTGTTGGTGTGTGTGCTGAAGGCACGGGGGTCGAGGGCTGTTGTGGATGGTGTGGATGGGGAAGTGGAGGGATGTGTCGGTGTGTGTGCTGAAGGCACGGGGGTTGTGGGCTGTTGTGGATGGGGAAGTGGAGGGATGTGTTGGTGTGTGTGCTGAAGGCACGGGGGTCGGGGGCTGTTGTGGATGGTGTGGATGGGGAAGTGGAGGGATGTGTTGGTGTGTGTGCTGAAGGCACGGGGGTCGGGGGCTGTTGTGGATGGGGAAGTGGAAGGATGCATTGGTGTGTGTGCTGAAGGCACGGGGGTCGAGGGCTGTTGTGGATGGTGTGGATGGGGAAGAGGAGGGATGGGTCGGTGTGTGTGCTGAAGGCACGGGGGTCGAGGGCTGTTGTGGATGGTGTGGATGGGGAAGAGGAGGGATGGGTAGGTGTATGTGCTGAAGGCACGGGGGTTGGGGGCTGTTGTGGATGGGAAAGTGGAGGGATGTGTCGGTGTGTGTGCTGAAGGCACGGGGGTTGGGGGCTGTTGTGGATGGGGAAGTGGAGGGATGTGTCGGTGTGTGTGCTGAAGGCACGGGGGTTGTGGGCTGTTGTGGATGGGGAAGTGGAGGGATGTGTCGGTGTGTGTGCTGAAGGTACGGGGTTGGGGGCTGTTGTGGATGGGGAAGTGGAGGGATGTGTCGGTGTGTGTGCTGAAGGCACGGGGGTTGGGGGCTGTTGTGGATGGGGAAGTGGAGGGATGTGTCGGTGTGTGTGCTGAAGGCACGGGGGTTGTGGGCTGTTGTGGATGGGGAAGTGGAGGGATGTGTCGGTGTGTGTGCTGAAGGTACGGGGGTTGGGGGCTGTTGTGGATGGGGAAGTGGAGGGATGTGTTGGTGTGTGTGCTGAAGGTACGGGGTTGGGGGCTGTTGTGGATGGTGTGGATGGGGAAGTGGAGGGATGTGTTGGTGTGTGTGCTGAAGGTACGGGGGTTGGGGGCTGTTGTGGATGGTTTGGATGGGGAAGTGGAGGGATGTGTTGGTGTGTGTGCTGAAGGTACGGGGGTTGGGGGCTGTTGTGGATGGTGTGGATGGGGAAGTGGAGGGATGTGTTGGTGTGTGTGCTGAAGGTACGGGGGTCAGGGGCTGTTGTGGATGGTGTGGATGGGGAAGTGGAGGGATGCGTTGGTGTGTGTGCTGAAGGCACGGGGGTTGTGGGCTGTTGTGCATGGGGAAGTGGAGGGATGGGTAGGTGTGTGTGCTGAAGGTACGGGGGTTGGGGGCTGTTGTGGATGGGGAAGTGGAGAGATGGGTTGGTGTGCCTGCTGAAGGCACGGGGGTTGGGGGCTGTTGTGGATGGGGAAGTGGAGGGATGGGTAGGTGTGTGTGCTGAAGGTACGGGGGTTGGGGGCTGTTGTGGATGGGGAAGTGGAGGGATGGGTAGGTGTGTGAGCTGAAGGCACGGGTGTTGGGGGTTGATGTGGATGGGGAAGTGGAGGGATGTGTTGGTGTGTGTGCTGAAGGCTGGTGTTGGGGGCTGTTGTGGATGGTGTGGATTGGGAAGTGGAAGGATGCGTTGGTGTGTGTGCTGAAGGCACGGGGGTCGGGGGCTGCTGTGGATGGTGTGGATGGGGAAGTGGAGGGATGGGTAGGTGTGTGTGCTGAAGGTACGGGGGTTGGGGGCTATTGTGGATGGTGTGGATGGGGAAGTGGAGGGATGGGTAGGTGTGTGAGCTGAAGGCACGGGGGTTGGGGGCTGTTGTGGATGGGGAAGTGGAGGGATGGGTAGGTGTGTGTGCTGAAGGCACGGGGGTTGGGGGCTGTTGTGGATGGTGTGGATGGGGAAGTGGAGGGATGGGTTGGTGTATGTGCTGAAGGCACGGGTGTTGGGGGTTGATGTGGATGGGGAAGTGGAGGGATGTGTTGGTGTGTGTGCTGAAGGCACGGGGGTCGGGGGCTGTTGTGGATGGTTTGGATGGGGAAGTGGAGGGATGGGTTGGTGTATGTGCTGAAGTTACGGGGGTTGGGGGCTGTTGTGGATGGTTTGGATGGGGAAGTGGAGGGATGGGTTGGTGTATGTGCTGAAGTTACGGGGGTCGGGGGCTGTTGTGGATGGTGTGGATGGGGAAGTGGAGGGATGTGTTGGTGTGTGTGCTGAAGGCACGGGTGTTGGGGGTTGTTGTGGATGGGGAAGTGGAGGGATGGGTTGGTGTGCCTGCTGAAGGCACGGGTGTTGGGGGCTGCTGTGGATGGTTTGGATGGGGAAGTGGAAGGATGTGTTGGTGTGTGTGCTGAAGGCACAGGGGTCAGGGGCTGTTCTGGGTGGTGTGGAGTGCTGTCAAGGGTTGCAGCAGGGCGTTGGTGTGATGTGGGACTGGGCTGGAAGGTGGCGGATGGAGTTCAGCCCAGGTGGATGTGAGGTGGTTCATTTTTGTGGGTCGGGGGTGATAGCGAAATGTTGTGTTGGAGGTGGGACTCTTCGGAATGTGGAGGATCAGAGGGGTATTGTCTCCGAGTCCATAGGACACTCAGAGCAGCTGCTCAGGTTGGCTCTGTGGTTGGGAGGGCATGCAGTGTGTTGGCCTGGAATTTGTGAGCCCAGCTGGAGTACTGTGCTCAGTTCTGGTTGCCTCACTTCAGGAAGGATGTGGAAATCATAGAAAGGGTGCAGAGGAGATTTACAAGGATGTTGCCTAGATTGGGGAGCATGCCTTATGAGAACAGGTTGAGTGAACTTGAGTGAAGGAAGATGAGTGGTGACCTGATAGAGGTGTATACGATGATGAGGGGCAGTGATTGTGTGGATAGTCAGTGGCTTTTTCCTAGGGCTGAAATGGCTGCCACAAGAGGACACAGGTTTAAGGTGCTGGGGAGTAGGTACAGAGGAGATGTCAAGGGTAAGATTTTTACTCAGAGTGGTGAGGGCATGGAATGGGCTGCTGGCAACGGTGGTGGAGGCAAATACAATAGGACCTTTTAAGAGACTTTTAGATAGGTACATGGAGCTTAGAACAACAGAGGGCTATCGGAAAGTCTAGCAATTTCAAAGGTAGGGACATGTTTGGCACAACTCTGTGGGCCGAATGGCCTGTACTGTGCTGTAGGTTTTCTATGTTTCTATATTTGTGTGGAGCTCTGCATAAGTACGTTCCAATGAGTCAGTGAAGTTGATGGAGAAAATCCTGAGATGCAGTATCAGGATCCTGAGGTATAATATGATGTGGAACAGTCAGCATGGCTTTGTCAAGGGCAGGTCGTGCCTTACGAGCCTGATTTTGAGGATGTGACTGAACACATTGTTGAAGGAAGAGCAGTAGATGTAGTGTACGTGGATTTCAGCAAGGCATTTGATAAGGTACCCCATGCAAGTCTTATTGAGAAAGTAAGGTGGAATGGGATCCAAGGGGACATTGCTTTGTGGATCCAGAACTGGCTTGCCAACGGAAGGCAAAGAGTAGTTGTAGACAGGTCATATTCTGCATTGAAGTCAGTGACCAGTGGTGTGCATCAGGGATCTGTTCTGGGACCCCTACTCTTCGTGATTATTATAAATGAAGTGGAGTGATAGGTTAGTAAATTTGCTGATGACACAAAGGTTGGAGGTGTTGTGGATAGTGTGGAGGGCAGTCAGAGGTTACAGTGGGACGTTGATAGGATGCAAAACTGGGCTAAGAAGTGGCAGATGGAGTTCAACCCAGATAAGTGTGAAGTGCTTCATTTTGGTAGGTCAAATATGATGGCAGAATATAGTATTAATGGTAAGGCTTTTGGCAGTGTGGAGGATCAGAGGGATCTTGGGGTCCGAGTCCATAGGACGCTCAAAGCAGCTGCGCATGTTGACTCTGTGGTTAAGAAGGCGTACGGTGTATTGACCTTCACCAATCATGGAATTGAATTTAGGAGCCAAGATGTCATGTTGCAGCTATATAGGACCCTGGTCAGACCCCACCTGGAGTACTGTGCTCATTTCCAGTCGCCTCACTACAGGAAGGATGTGGCAGCCATATAAAGTGTACAAAGGAGATTTACAAGGATGTTGCCTGGATTGGGGAGCATGCCTTATGAGAATAGGTTGAGTGAACTTGGCCTTTTCTCCTTGGAGCGACGGAGGATGAGGGGTGACCTGATAGAGGTGTATAAGATGATGAGAGGCATTGATCATGTGGATAGTCAGAGGCTTTTTCCCAGGGTTGAAATGGCTGCCACAAGTGGGCACAGGTTTATGGTGCTGAGGAGTAGGTACAGAGGAGATGTCAGGGGTAAGTTTTATACTCAGAGTGTGGTGAGTGCATGGAATGGGCTTTCGGAAATGGTGGTGGAAGCAGCTATGGTATGGTCTTTTAAGAGGCTTTTGGATAGGTACATGGAGCTTAGAAAAATAGAGGGCTGTGGGTAACCGGAGTAATTTCTAAGGTAGGGACATGTTCGGCACAACTTTGTGGGTTGAAGGACCTCTATAGTGCTGTAGGTTTTCTATGTTTCTATGTTTCTATCTGTGTCCCGCTCCACCTTCTCATTACGTCCACACACACACAGTTCTCCCATGAGCTTTCCACCCCTCCAACTCCTGGTTCTGGTTCAATCTGCCATTCATCTCTCCCCTGCTGCTTCCCATTATCACCTCCTTTTACTGTCTCAAACCTCCACACTTCCCCCACTTCACACTTCACACTCACTAACGAATGCTAACATTGAATGAAAAGCAATACACACAAAATGCTGGTGGAACGCAGCAGGCCAGGCTGCAGCTATAGGGAGAAGCACTGTCAACGTTTTGTTTTGGCCCTAAACGTCGACATCGCTTCTCCCTATAGATGCTGCCTGGCCTGCTGCGTTCCACCAGCATTTTGTGTGTGTTGTTCCTTGAATTTCCAGCATCTGCAGATTTCCTCATGATTGAATGAACAGGCCTGGGTGTGTGCTGTACCATTCTATGTTCTCTGTTCTGAAGAATGAGATGAGATCTCAGGGACACACAAAATTATTTCAGGGCTCAACAGGCAGGATGCAAAGTGTATGTTTCCATGTCTGAGGAGTCAAGGGTCAGGGGTCGCTGTCTCTTTGGAACTCTCTGTACCGAGGGGGGGTGGTGGTGGTGTCTCAGTCATTCAGTTCACTTAAAGTCACAGAGCCTTTCATCGTACAGCATAGAAATACGTCCTTCTGCCCATCTCCTTTGTGCTGACCTGTTTATCCATCTACATTCATCCCATTGACTGGCATTAGGTCAGTCTCCCTCTGTGCCTTGCCTATTGAAGTGTCTGTCCAAGTGTCTCTTAAACACAGAGGACTGGAGGCCTGTGACCTGCAGAGGTTGATGCTGGGGCCACGTTTATTTGTCATTCATATTGATCATTTGGGTGAGAATGCAGGTGACATAATAGTTCTGTGGATGACACTAAAATTCATGGTGTAATGGTCAGGACAGGGAAGAGGGTTATCTCTGTTTACACCAGGCCCTCGATCAATTGTAGAGTTGGATATAGTGACAATGTTTTAAAATACATTTTGGCAGGTACATGGATAAGAAAGGTGGAAAGGAATAATGGGCAAATGGGACGAGCTCATTAAAGCAAGCTGGTCGGCACGAAAAAGTTGGGCCAAAGAGCCTCTGTGACCTCCTGTTTAAATCCAATCACCCAACCAGTCCCATCTGAATCTATCGCTCCCCCACACCCACGTCTACTGGCTATCTCTCCTATTTATTTCTATTTTTGAGGGACAATGTTGATCTGTAAAGGTTAATGTCCATCTCTCTCCACACATGCTGTCTGGCCTGCGGAGTTCCACCAGCATTTTGTGTGTGTCTGATCGGGAAAAATCTGCTCTCGGTCTGGTGGAAAAGCCTTGTTTGTTCATTGGCTGTAGTTGGATAAAACCCCGGAAACGGTTTCTGTCAGCCACCTGTCTACGCCTGAAGCCCAGGGGCCTCTACCCCAATTACGGGATCCGCGCTGCCTAAGTCTCGCCCCCAGTCTCAGGGGCCATGCTGTCTGAGTCTCCCCCTGGTCCACGGGGACTCTCTAATTCTCTGCTTCTCCCCCCAGTCTCTGTCATCCTGGATGTGGAAACGGCGCATCCATTTCTTGAGGTGTCTGAGGATCGGAAGAGTGTCAGAAGGACCAGGATGCAGAGGAATCTCCCTGACACCGGGAGGAGATTTACAGACTGGGAATGTGTGTTGGGATCGGAGGGATTCACATCCGGGACACATTACTGGGAGGTGGAGGTGGCAGGGAATCGGGGCTGGTGGCTGGGAGTCGCCGCAGATTCTGTGCAGAGTAAGAGAGCAGTCAAACCGATTCCGGAGACTGGATTCTGGATCATCAGGCGGAGTTATGACGTGATAGAGCAGGATGATTATTATGATGACGTGATCGAGCAGGATGATTATTATGATGACGTGATCGAGCAGGATGATTATTATGATGATGTGATCGAGCGAGATGATTATTATGATGACGTGATCGAGCAGGATGATTATTATGATGATGTGATTGAGCGAGATGATTATTATGATGACGTGATCGAGCAGGATGATTATTATGATGATGTGATCGAGGAGGATGATTATTATGATGACGTGATAGAGCAGGATGATTATTATGATGACGTGATAGAGCGAGATGATGATTATGATGATGTGATCGAGCGAGATGATGATTATGATGATGTGATCGAGCGAGATGATGATTATGATGATGTGATCGAGCGAGATGATGATTATGATGACGTGATTGAGCAGGATGATGATTATGATGACGTGATAGATCGGGATGGTAATTATGACAACGTGATAGAGGAGGATGATTATTATGATGACGTGATCGAGCGAGATGATGATTATGATGACGTGATCGAGCAGGATGATTATGATGATAACAGGATCGAGCAGGATAATTATTATGACATTATCGAGAGGGATGATAATTATGATAACGAGATCAAGCGGGATTATGATGATGGTGACCTGATCCATGTTCTCACCTCCCCCGTGTCCCATCTCTCTGTAGGTTCCATCCCAGGGAGGGTGGGAGTTTATCTCAGTTACGAGTCCGGAACAGTTTCATTTTACAACGCAGAGACCAAGTCCCATCTCTACACCTTCACTGGGAATAAATTCACGGAGAAACTTTACCCTTTCTTCGCGACTGTTGATGAGAACCAGTGGCTGAGAATCTGCTCCGGTTCCGCTCTGGGTATGTAACTGTTTCAGGTCCTTGGACCAGCATGAGGATTAAAGTCCCTGTAAATATAAATGTGCAGAGAGTGAAATAAACACAAGATGGGAATTATCAATCCATAAATTTTAACTTGTTTACTGCATCTGTCAACCAACCAGAAACATTGTGGATTCAGCAGCAGCCGTGGGGCAGAGATCCTGAGCTCCCGCCAGTCCTAATGTCCACCCGCACGCTTACAGGTTATATAGTATAAGTGGGGTGGGGCTAACTGGGGTCAGGCTGAATCTTGATAACACCATAAGACAGAGGAGCACAATTAGGCCACGCAATCCTATACATCTGCCTTCTCGCCATATCCTTTGATGGCCTGATGGATCAGGAAACTATCAAATTCCGCTTTAAATATACCCACAGACTTGGCCTCCACCGCAGTCTGGGGCAGAGCATTACGCAGATTCACTGCTCTCTGGCTAAAATAAAATTCCTCCTCACCTCTGATTGAAAACTTTCACCCCTCAAATTTGAGGCTGTGCCACCTTAATCTGGATGTTCCCACCATTGGAAACATCCTGTCCACATCCACTCTGTCAAGTCCTTTCAACACTCGGTAGGTTTCAATGAGACCTATTTTGTACATTCCAGTGAGCACTGACTCAAAGCTGGAACTCCTTGTATTTTTACCCCTTCATTCCCAGAATTATCCTGGTGAACCTCCTCTGGACTCTCTCCAGTGGCAACACATCCTTTCTGAGATTTGGGACCCAAAACTGTTGACAATACTCCAACTCTGACCAGACTAGTTTCTAATAAAGTCTCAGCATTTTGTCCTTGCTTTTATATTCTATTCCTCTTGAAATAAATGCCAACATTGCATTTGCTTTCCTCACCACAAACGCAGCCTGTAAATTAACCTTCTTAGAGTCTTGCTAAATCCATCTGTGCCTCTGATATTTGAATTTTCCCCCCATTTAGATAATATTCTGCACTCTACTTCCTTTTACCAAACTGCATTATCACAGCTTTCCCAGTACCTGTTTTGCCTGCCCCTCCACCTATCTTCGTATCATCCGCAAACTCTGCCACAAACACATCAATTCCATCTATCTAAATTGTTGCCAAGCAATGTGAAAAGTACTGGTCCAAATACTGACGCCTGACGAACATCACTCATCACTGGTAGCCAACCTGAACCCTTTATTCCCACTTGCTGCCTCCTGCCTGTCAGCCATTCCTCTATCCGTGTCATTAATTTTCCTGTAACACCAAATGATTTTATCTTGTCAAGCAGCTTCTCATGTGGCATCTTGTCAAAGGCCTCCTGAAAATCCAAGTAAATGGCATCCACTGCCCGTGTTTTGTTCACTTCCTCGAAGAACTCTAACAGATTTGTCGGGCAAGACACTATGCTGACTTTGACTTATTTTATCATTTGTCTCCAAGTACCCTGAAACCTCATCCTTAATAATAGATTCCAACACTTTTCCAACCACTGAGGTTAGGCTAACTGGCCTGCAACTTCCTATCTTTTCCCCTCCTCCCTTCTTAAATGTTGGAGTAATATTTGCAGTTTTCCATTTCTCTGGGACCACTCCAGAATTAAGTGATTGAAGATTGAAAGATAAATCCGATATCTCTGAAGTAATCTCTCTCTGGACTCAGGAGTGGGGGGGGGTCATCCATCCGGCCGGGGTGACTTATCCGCCTGATGACTTTTGAATTTGTCTAGCACATTTTCCTTTGTAATAGCAATGGCTATTTACAATCCTGCTCCCTGACACTCAGCGACCTCTGGCACACTGCTAGTGTCTTCCACAGTGAAGATTGATGCAAAGTATTCATGCAAAGTTCATCTGCCATTTCACCATCCCCGATTGCTACCTCACCAGCATCGTTTTCCAGTTGTCCAAAATCAACACTCGCCTCCCCTTTACTCTCTATAGAACTGAAGAAAACAACTTGGCAAATTTGCCCTCATATTTCATCTTTTTCACTTCTGATCACCTTTTTAGTTGTCTTTTGTTGGATTTTAAGATTCCTAATCATCAAATTTTCCACTCTCTTTTGCTGTGCAATTCTCGCGTCGGGTAGCGGCTTAATCTAGGGGGTGATAACCCGTGGCCCGGCCAAACTTGAGGAAACTCATTTGTGTGGATGCCTAGCAAGGTGTCCTGTTACAAATCAGTATGAAATAACTAACAGTACACAATATGCGATTAAACGATTGAGCTTTATAATTCTTACTTAGACTGTATGGTTAGTAAAGAAGCAAAAAAAAAGGAAAAAAAAGGCCCAATCTTATTGAACAGTCCTTGCTCAAAGTTGGAGCTCACTGATAAGCCGATCATCCACCATCGATCTCCTCCGATCGTGGCCACCCTTTGGACCCTCGCTCCGAGTCCACCCCATCCGGCGGTCCACCAAATCTCTCCATTCGCGTCTTCTCTCCTCATCTCTCCCCAGAAAAAAACCCATGAAAAATCTCCTTCAAGATTCACAAGACAGAGCAACAAAATCCTGATTGGCTAACATGCATACCACTGTCCTGTTATCTCCAGCCATAACCCAAACATTGCTGCTACAGAGAAACCATTACCTCAGCAGTGAACATTACAGAGAAGTCAGTTCATTAGCCTTAGCAGTGAAACGTTACAGAGAAGCCATTACATTAGCAGTGAATTCTTACAGCACGTTACACTCTCCCCGCAACAAATTTAGTCATGTCCTCATGACTTTGAGATTATTCGCCAACCGTTCCTGCAAAACACAAAGCCCAATCCAGGTGCAAAAGGCAGTGACATACTGTAGCTCCCCAAATGGTAGTGATCGCGCCATTTCCCTGGCGTTACGTAGGCCAACCTATCCGGTGGTCTCCTAATTCTCCTGCTGTAACCCAGGCTGCCCACAGGTAGCTCCGCCGACTTCACCTCACAGCAGGAGAACGGTCGGGTGTCTCGTCCTCAGTCACTGGGGAGTTAGCGAAAGGCATCATATACCACACGGACAGGTCCTCATTCTCTGAATCAGTATCCCTCTCAGGGGTGGGGGCCGGCCTAACCTCATCGGTTGGGGACACGGTAGTCCCCACGCATTTCCACTTACTAGCTGTAGGCTCCAACTCGAGCTCTGGGTCTACCTGCACCTCTTGTCTCTGGGGCAACAGGTGGTTCCGATGGAGAATCTTGACAGGCCCATTCCCCTCCTCAGGTTTCACCCGGAAAACTGGTAGGTTTGGCATCTGACTCTCCATCACATAGGGTGTGGCTGCCCAGCGGTCAGCCAACTTATGCTTTCCAGGTAGCTCCAAATCCCTTATGAGGACTCTGTCTCCCATCAGGAGTTGGGAGAACCTCACATTTTGATCATACCTTCTCTTATTCCCCTGATTCTGCTGGGCAGCCGCAACCTCAGCTATTTCAACCTTTTCAACTCTCTTCTCATGTCAGACACATACTTCAGATAAGTCTTCAGCAGTAAGTTACCCCCCCCAGTCCGAAAACAAAGGTCAATGGGAACCTCGCCTCGCGCCCAAACATCAGATAATATTACAAGTATCCATAGAACATTACAGCACAGAAACAGGCCTTTTGGCCCTTCTTGGCTGTGCAGAACCACTTTTCTGCCTAGTCCCACTGACCTGCACCTGGCCCGTATCCCTCCATACACCTCTCATCCATGTTCCCATCCAAGTTTTTCTTATCCAGTTGCTTTATTTCGCGTATGTAGGGTTCTCAATAATGTTAGATGGACCGTTAACTGTTAATTGCCTATTACAAAATGGCTTCTCTGAAGTGTTAAAATAAAATGGTTTCTCGTACTGTTAACTGCTGAGTAAGGAGTTCTCTGTGTCAGCATGTTTGGGTTATACTGAGTGAAAATGGAAATTGTATTCGTTTGCGAGCCAGTGGAAGTCATGTTACACTCTCGTGTGTGTGTGTGCTGAGCTGAGAATCGCGGGCTTTATCGGGAGGAGAGCAGAGGGGACGGACGTGTGGGGACGAACCGCGGTTTCAGTGTGGCAGATAACATACCTCGGCAGTTCCGATGGTGGTCAATGTCTTGGACAGACGTTGTGGATGGAATTGAAGGCATTAGCTCCAACGTATTAGGATATTATGTGCACAAGACTGATAAATTTACTCATTTGGCGCCTTTTCTTTTAGTTGTTTCTAATAACCCATCATTACTAGTTGTTATAAAGTATATTTAGTTACTCGCACTTTGTGTATTGTTTGATATTGGTATTGCTGCTGATATCTGGGGGTCTCACACTGTATTCGCATAAAGCGTTTACACTGTTTGGTGGGGGTCGAAGGCTATTCACCCTAAACAACGAGAGTCATGTGGGATTAAAGAGGTTACACAAACAACATATCCACAATTACACATTACCTACTGAATATTCCACCGTGTATGTTGGGAAAGACACCACAAAGGCAATCCGATCATATCAACCTGATCTAAAATCCTTTATAAAATACACCAGGGAAAACACTGAAGTGAGAACATTCAGCTGAAGGACAGCAGAGCGACAAGACAGTGTTTGAGTGTGTAAGGAATGTGTTTACCGAGCGCTCTCCATCACCAGCCGAATGGCTGAATTCTGTCCTGTATCTCATGGTCATCTATGGTCAGAGATCCTCAACGTTGCTGCACAAATTCATCGAACAAATGGCCCTGAGAGAATGGAGTAGAACAGGGCAATTCGGCCCATTGAGTCTGATTTCTCCTGCTGGATCTCTGTTTAATTTCTGACCCTTAGGGTTCTTCTGGGAGTCAAAAATGATGAGTGACCTTAGCACCAGGATTCAGAGTAGAAACAAACATGCAAATATTATCCAAGCTAAATAAAGAGCTGAAAAATGATGCGAAGTGAGGAATTAATGCTCAGAAGTGTAAGGAAAAGTAGTAAAAGACAGCTCCTGAAAAATCTATCATTTTGATAATAAATTAAAGAAAATTCCAAAGACAGTGACAAATTAATTCATAGATTAACAACTCTCAGACTGCTAGCCGGGTACAGGTATCGATTTTAACCGATGTTTCAATTTCAAACTGTGCCATCTTTATCAAGGATGATACCTTGGCATGTCTACTCCAGTAGTATATATACCTCCAGTCATCACTTAACTTGGTTTCAGATCTTCTTCCTGATCTGCTAGTTGATGACAAACCTCCTGTTTCCTTTCGTAACCTCCATCATCAATTGTGTGATGCCGTGTGTGACAGACTCTAATGGGACAGGAACATCTGGGTGATGGACCAAAGGGTGTTTCCTGGGCTGCCATGTCTGGGACTGAGTTTAATGGAGCAGGAACAAAAGGATGATGAGCTGAATGTGTGTTCCTGTGCTGTTGTGTCTGTGACTGTCTATAATGGGACAGGAACATCAGGGTGATGGGCCGAATTTGTGTTCCTGTGCTGGCTTGTCAGAGACTGACCCTATTGGGATAGGAAACCACGTGATGGGCGGAAGCGGTCTTTCTGATTTTCCTGCCCCATAAGAGTCAGTCACATTCGCAACAGCACAAGGACACACATTTGGCCCATCATCCCACCGTTCCTGTCCCATTAGAGTCAGTCACAGGCACACCAGCAAAGGAACACCCCTTCGGCCCATCACCCTGATGATCCTGTCCCACTAGAGTCGGTCACAGACATGACAGACAGGCACAGCCCTTCGGCCCAACACCTTGGTGCTCCTGTCCCATTAAAATGAGTCACAAACACAGCTGCACTGGTACACCTCTTCAGCCCATCATCCTAACCATGCTGACCCATCACCCTGATGTTTCCAGCCCATTAGAGAAACCCACAGAGAGGACAGTACAGGAAAATACCTTCGGCCCATCACAAGGTTGCTACTATCCCATCAGTGTCAGTCATGGCCACAACAGCAAGGGAACATTAGAGTCAGTTCAGACCCACAGCACAGGACCACAACTTTGGCCCATCAGCCTGACACTCCCCTCCCATTAGAGACAGTGACAGACCCGCCAGTACAGGAAAAGCCCTTTGGCCCATCACCATGATTTTCCTGTGCCATAAGAGTCAGTCACATACACAATGGCACCGGAAGAGAGCTTTGGACCATCACCTTGATGTTCCTGTTCCATTAGAGTCAGTCACAGACAAGACAGACGGGAAAACCCCTTCGGACAAACTTCCTACCGTTCCCGTGCCATGAGAGTCAGTCACAGGCACAAGAGCAATGGAACCCCCTTTGTTCCATCGCCCTTATGTTTCCAGCCCCTCAGAGAGAACCACAGACATGACAGCAGAGGACACAGATTCGGCCCATTACCCTGAATCTCCTGTCCCATTAGGGTCATTCACAGACAAGACAGCAGAGGAACACACATTTGGCCCATCAGTGGAACACTCGTATGCCATTAGAGTCAGTCACAGTCACAAACCTACAGAGACAGGCCTTTCAGCCCATCAGCGGAACGCTCGTGTGCCATCACATCAGTCACAGTCACAAACCTACAGAGACAGGCCGTTCGGCCCATCATTCTGCTGCTCCATATGACAATAAGATATGTGAGCAGAAACTTTTCCGTCTCAAATTCCAGGTTGAATTCCATCATTTCATGATCACTTTCCCCTAAGAGTCCCTGTACCTTAAACTCTCTGATCAATTCTGGTTCATCGTGCAACACCCAGTGCAGGATCGCTGATTCCCTGGTGGCCTCAACGACGAGATGCTTGAAAAGCCGCCTCATAGGCATCCGAGAACTTCTTCCTCCTGTAATCGAGCCCAACCTGATTTCCCGGCCTACCTGCATATTGAAATCCCCCATGACTACTGTAACGTTGCCCTTTTGACGTGCATTTTCCATCTGCCGTTGTAATTTGTAGACCACAAGCTTACTACAGTTTGAGGGTCTGTTTATTACTCCCATCAGGGTCTTTTCAGCCCTGCAGTTCCATAGCTCCATCCACAGTGATTCAAAACTACCCATCCTATGTCACCTCTTTCTAATGATTTGATTTCTTTCTTTTAACCAACAGAGCAATGCCACCCTCTCTGCCTGTCCATTCGACACAATGTGTATCCTTGGACATTGAGCTCCCAGCTATACCCCTCCTTCAGCCATGATTCATTGATGCCCTCATCATACATGCCAACTTGTAACTGTGCGGCAGGTTCATCTGCCTTATTCTGGATATACTGCGTGCATTCAAATATAACACCTTCAGTTCTGCACTCGCCCTTTTCCATTTTGTCCCCTGTTTATGTTGCAACTCGGCCTGGTGACAGCCATTTTGCCCAGTCATCAGCCTGCAGTCTCACTACACACTGCCAATGTCAACCTATAGCCGGGAAGTGATAACTGCCCCCCGCCCTGCCTGATAGACCATTATTAACCTCTGCTTACCACTGCCTGCTATCGTGGACAGTCTATGTTGCTGCATAAAATTATGGTGACGCAGGCACCACCAACTTATCAGTGTGAACTCATCACCTGTCACTTGTAAATGTTGTAAATCTTATCTTCAAGGGAACTTATTTTTACTCTTTCTTATATCTTGTCTATTATTTCTGTATCTGTGCACTTGACATGCCACTGTGATGCTGTAATTGCTTTCGGAATCAATCAAGTCTCTCTCTCTCTCTCTCTGTCTGTCACACACACACTCACACACACTCACACACACACACACACACACAGTTGGGATGACTGGAAGTTTTGTATCTGCCATGATTCAATGGCGGAGCAGATTTGCTTGGCCGAATGGCCCACTTCTGCTGTAACTTTTGGTCTTATTCCGTCTCGCACACAGGAGTCTGGCTGAATGACAATTACACTTGAACGTGACGACCATGAAAAGCACCTGCCGTAAATCGGACAGTGGGGTGTTTCCACGTTGTTTAATTCTGCATCTGAATCTCTCCGTCTCCTCACACTCACGTCCCAGTGGCATTTTGTACGGCTCGGTACAATCGGCAAACCTTCTTCTAAACCACCAAATAGTCTGGAGTGAATTGTTTCAGTTGTTTTTGTTTGTGAAGAACGAATCTCTGTCGGACCGTGTTCAATGTTAATGTACTGTTCACTTTCTTACACCGGGGGCCCCGAACCACAATCAATATTACGATTCAGCCTCACTAACACCCTGTCCAATTGTATATCTAAACGCGAATCCCCTACATACCTCGAGAGGAATAAATAAACACACAGGCTGGTATCCTAGCAACAGTAAGGACTTGCAGCCGAGTCAGACAAAACAACCCCGAGGACTGTTGGGGGTTGGGCAGAGTACTCCGAGAGGGGGGAGCACAGAGCCACAACTTTAAACGGAGCCCGTCTGAGGGGCAAACAGCAGATTCCCCCGAGAAAGCCGCAGGACAGGGCGGGAAACTGTAGAGGCTCTCCCAATCCATAATTAATAACTCCACCACCTGAACATACAGGTACTTTAAACTTTAAATGGGTTTCACGAGGAGGAAGATCTGATTAAAGGCAATTGGTGAACCTGGATAATGAAGACGTGGGGCAAAACAAAGTGACAGGGTGGGGTGATACGGAATCCCCAGTACGAGATCGACAAACACCGGAGGGATATTTTCCCCGCTGCCCGCACAATCACATCCTTACAATGAAGCTGGTCGGGTGTACGCTGTGTTGGCCGTCATTATTCGGGGCTTTTATCGAGACAATGTTACAGCTTTCTCAAAGTCCTGTGAGACAACACTGAGAATTTTGTGTTCAGGTCAGGTTTCCTCCTGATAGGAAAGACGTGGGAGTTTTAGAGAGGGTGAGTTGGAAATTTACCTGGTATTGTTTTATGTTAGATGTATGCTGTGTACGGCTGAATCACGGTGAACTGGAACTTGATGCAGCACACACAGAATGCCGGAGGAACTCAGCAGGCCAGGCAGCAACAGGGAAAAGAGTACAGTGGACATTTCAGGCCAAAACCCTTCGGCAGGACTGGAGAAAAAAGCTGAGGGTCAGATTGAAAAGGTGAGGGGAGGGGGGAGAGAAACACCAGGTGACAGGAGAAACCTGAGGGGTGGGGGATGAAGTAAAGAGCTGGGGAGCACATTGGTGAAATCGACAGAAGCTGTGGAAGAAAGAAAAGGTGGAGGGAGGCAAAGGGGGAGGGGGCAAGGAGATAAGGTGAGAGTGGAAAGGGAAGGGGAAATGGTAAAGGAGGGCATTACCAGAACTTAAAGCCATCGGGGAAGGGCTGTTCGATTGTAACAGGCCTCACCGTGGGTGGGCAGCTCTACATTAACCCACCTTCCCCCGGGCAGATTCCAACACTCCTGAACGTGAAGATATTGGAGAATTCTGTACCATGGGACCGTGTCGGTATAGTGATGCTGTGGACAGAAGCTTCCCGGATAATGAGATGGATTGTTGCTCCCTGTGAGACCGGCCACACTCAGGGTGGTGGACTGGTCATCAGCTGACATCCCACCATCGTGATGTAGGAGCCTCACAACGTGGTTATGACGAAAACACAAAGTAAAAAGCTAATGAAAATAGTCAAATTGCTGCTATATGTTGGTTACTGATTCATACCCACTTTACCTCAGCAAGTCACTGTGAGAGGGCAGAACTGCGAGGCCCAGTGTTAGAGAGCTGCTACTGACCATGAACATAGAACACAAACAGACTTCTCAGCCCATCTATCCGAGGCCAGACTGCCATCCTCCCTTGACCCATTGTCCCCTGTAACTCTGCAAACCCCTCCCCTCCATGTACCGGTGCAGATTACACTGAAATGTTGAAATCGAGGGCACATCCACCACTTGCGCTGGCAGCTCGTTCCACACTCTCACCCGCGGAGTGAAGCCTCCCCCTCTCACCTTCCCCTTCAGCATTTCAATGGAAAAAGAATGGCTGAAATCGCTTCTCACGTTTATGCAAGATCGACAAGCCCGATTTATTGGGCACAGGACACACCGTCTTTAATTAGCCACAAAGTTAACTTAAAACCACACACGTTAGAATATCAAGCAACACACACAAAATGCTGGTGGAACACAGCAGGCCAGGCAGCATCTATAGGGAGAAGCACTGTTGAAGTTTCAGGCCAAGACCCTTCATCAGGACTAACTGAAAGAAGAGATAGTAAGAGATTTGGAAGTGGGAGGGGGAGATCAGAAATCATAGGAGAAGGCAGGAGGGGGAGGGATGGAGCTAAGAGCTGGAAAGCTGATTGGCAAAAGGGATACAGAACTGGAGAAGGGAAAGGATCATGGGACGGGAGGCCAAGGGTGAAAGAAAGGGGGAGGGAAGTGCAGAGGAAGATGGAGAACAGGGAAGAAGTTATAGTGAGAAGAACAGAAGGAGAAAGAGACAGAAAAGGGAAAATAATTAAAAAATAAATAAATAGGGGATGGGTTAAGAAGGGGAGGTTAGAGAAGTTAGAGAAGTCAATGTTCGTCGACAGTGCTTCTTCCTATAGATGCTGCCTGGCCTGCTGTGTTCCACCAGCATTTTGTGTGTGTTGTTGTTTGAATTTCCAGCATCTGCAGATTTCCTCATGTTTGTGAGTTAAAATATGATGCACCCAACAATGCAGTTACAAACATATTACAAAATAAACAGAATTATCCATCTGTATCCAGTATACAAACAACATATACACATTTACACATCCCCATCACCAGAGACATTGAATATTCCACCGTGTATGATGGGAAAGGCACCAGAAAGTCAACCCGAGCGTATCAACCCATTGAAAATACCGGGGAAGACAATGAAGTGTGTATGTTCAGCTGATTGACAAGACAATGTCTGTGTTTGTAAGGAGTGTGTTTACTGAGCACTCTCCATCACAATGGCTGAATTCGGCATCTGTATCTTATGGTCCCCTATGGTCATAGATCCCTCAAGGCAGCTGCGCAAGCTGACAAACAAAAAGCCCATGAGATAAAGGAGCATAATTAGAACACTAGGCCCAGCAAGCCTGCCCTGCCATCCCTTCATGACCGATTTCTTCTCCTGTTGCCACTCTGTTTAATTTCTGATCCTTTGGGCTAGTGGTCGCCAACCCATCGACAGCAATCGACTGGTCGATCTTTAAGACTTCCCCAGTAGATCCCGAAAGAAATGAAAAATAAATACACAAATACTGTTGGGAGATTATTTCCGGGTTGCGGGGTTTTAATTCCGTTCTTTCTGCCCAGTGCACATGCAAGTAACTCCCAGGCCACATAGTGCACTTCAGTGGTCCCCAACCACCGGACCGAGAACCGCTAACCGCGAGGAAACAATGTAATTTGGCGATATGAAACGATATGAGTCAGCTGCACCTTTCCTCATTCCCTGTCACACCCACTGTTGAACTTGAACCCACACGAGGTCATCAGTCTCCTAAACGCAGGGACACCATGGCGCTCAGGTAACCTGCCGCCTCGCGCAGCCGGTAGGAAGTGCAGTTGCTGCCGGCATGGAGCATGGACAGATGGCCGCCGCCTCTAAACCTGTTTACCACACCGAATGTTCGTGGGGAACCCGGTGCTAAAATATTCACAGACGACCTAATTGGACTCAGGGTTTTGTAAGCAGCAGAGCAGCTACCTCGCTGCGGTCTACTGAAAGTATTCCCTTGACACTAACTTTTGTCGGCCGATAGATCCTACAAGAGGGGTGGGCGTGCCCTGTTGCACTCCTCGCTCCGATTTATCAGTGTGAACTGAGAAATCATGTCATCACCTGTCACTTGTAAATGTTGTAAATTTTATCTTCAAGGGAACTTATTTTTACTCTTTCTTATATCTTGTCTATTATTTCTATATCTGTGTACTTGTAATGCCACTGTGACACTGCAACTGCTTTCGGGATCAGTCAACTCTCTCTCTCTCTCTCTCTCACTCACGCACACACACACGCGCGCGCGCGCATGGGATGACTGGAAGTTTTGAATCTGCCATGATTCAATGGCAGAGCAGATTTGCTTGGCCGAATGGCCCACTTCTGCTCTAACTTTTGGTCTTATTCCGTCTCGCACACAGGAGTCTGGCTGAATGACAATTACACTTGAACGTGACGACCATGAGCAGTACCTGCCGTAAATCGGACAGTGGGGTGTTTCCACGTTGTTTAATTCTGCATCTGAATCTCTCCGTCTCCTCACACTCACGTCCCAGTGGCATTTTGTACGGCTCGGTACAATCGGCAAACATTGTTTCAGTTGTTTTTGTTTGTGAAGAACGAATCAATGTCGGACCGTATTCAATTTTAATGTACTGTTCACTTTCTTACACAGGGGGTCCTGAACCACAATCAATGTTACGATTCAGCCTCACCAACACCCTGTCCAATTGGATTTCTAATTTCTAAACCCGAACTCCTTACATAACTCGAGCAGAATAAATAAACATCCAGGCCGGTATCCTAGCAACAGTAAGGACTTGCAGCTGAGGCAGACAAATAGGTTTGGTAAAACAATGTCGAGGACTGTTGGGGGTCGGGCCGAACACTCCTGGAGGGGGAGGCACCGAATCACAACTTTAAACAGAGGGTCAAACAATAGATTCTTCTAGAAAGCAACAGGCCAGAGTGCAACCGTGCAGCCTCTCGCTGTCCATGAGTAAAACCCCACCACTTGATCATACTGGTAACTTTAAAAAGGTTTAACAAGGGAGAAGATCCCAATAAAGGCAAGTGTGGGACCTGGATAATGAAGATGTAGGCCGGGGTGAAGTGATACGGAATCTCCAGTACAAGATCGACAAACACTGGAGGGATATTTTCCCCGCTGCCCGCACAATCACCTTGTTAAAATTAAGCTGGTCGGGCATTTCAGAAAGCGTATAATGTGTTGGCCTTTGTTTGTCGGGGCTTTTCTCGAGATAATGTTGTCGCTCTCTAAAAGTCTAGTTAGACGACACTGAGAATTTTGTGTTCAGTTCCGGTCTCCTCATGATAGAAAAGACGTGTATGTTTTAGATTGGGTGCCCAGGAAACTGCTTCGGTTTGGCTGTATGCTGGTATACGGCTCAGTCACGGTAAACTGGAACTTCGATACTGCACTCAAAATGCTGGAGGAACTGAGCAGGCCAGGCAGCAACCAGGAAATATACAGTGCTATTAAACTCTTCTGACAGGGTTTTTAACCTGAATTTTTTTCTGTAACTTCAATTTGATGCGATATCAGAAAGGTAGATAAAGTAGCGTTCAGAAAGGTTCTAATCTGTAGATAACTAAAAAAGTGTGATCTAGGCAAATTATATTTATTAGACAACTGTTCAAAAGACATAAAACAATCATCCATAAATAAATCACGAATACATGTTGTTCCCTTTGTTTTCCATAAAAGAAAAGCTTGATCAATTCTAGATGTTTGAAAGAAAAATTAGGTTTAATAGAACTTGACAGGATAAATTTATTCAATCCAAAACATTCATGAAATTGAAACCATATTCGTATTGTATGTTTAATTATTGGATTTATCATTTGCTTATTCAATTTAGTAAGCGCAAAGGGAAGCACAGCCCCTAAAGTAGAAGGCAGTGAAAACCCCTGTGCAAACTCCCACTCGAGGTTCATCCATCATGGACATTGAGCTTCAACCAGCTCTTGTGTCATCAACGTTAAATATCGACTATCAATTGCCCAGTAATAAAATCGAAGATGCAGCAAAGACAGACCGCCATCCTTTTTTGATTTCTGTAAATATTTCTCACTTAACCTGGGATTTTTATTCTTAACCATATAACAATTACAGCACGGAAACAGGCCATCTCGGCCCTTCTAATCCATCCCAAATGCTTACTCTCACCTAGTCCCACTGACCCGCACTCAGCCCATAACCCTCCATTCCTTTCCTGTCCCTATACCTATCCAATTTTACTTTAAATGACAATACCAAACCTGCCTCTACCAGATATATGAAGAAATTTTAGAATCAATAATATAAAAAAAAAAGATTTAGGGATAAAAATTGATACCTCCTGAAATAGATACAGAAATTTAGGTAAAATAATCATCTTAATAGCATTAATTCTACCAATCAAAGATAAGGACAATGGGGACCATTTAGTAGAGTTGTTTAACATGACCAATTAAGGGTAAAAAATTAACTTTAAATAGATCCTTATGCTTCTTAGTAATTCTAACACCCAAATAAGTCATCAGTAACCAGTCTGAATGGTGATTGTCTATAAATAGGAACTTGCATATTTAATGGGAAAAGCTCACTCTTATCAAGACTCAATTTACAACCAGAAAAATGACTAAACTAAGCAAGTAGTGTTATTACTGCAGGAATGGGTTTCTCTGGGTTAAAGATATATAATAACTGGTAATCTACATATAGTGATACTGTATGTGTCCCATTCCCACAAATAATGTCAAATCTATTTGGTGAATCACGAATAGCAATTGCCAAGGGCTCCAGGGCAATATCAAATAGTAAAAGGCTTAAAGGACAGCCCTGCCCAGTACCTCAAAAAAGCCTAAAAAAAGGGATCTCTAATTATTGGTAAATATAGCAGCCAAAGGTGTATGATATATCAATTAAATCCAAGATAAATTTTTTTGGCTAAAATTAAATTTCTCAAGGATATTAAATAAATATTCCCATTCAAGACTGTCAAACACCTTCTCAGCGTCAAGCAAAATAACACATTCTGAAGTATCAGGTGAAGTAGTGTATACAATGTTCATTAAACTCCTAACATTAAAATGTGAGTAACGATTTTTAGTAAATCCTGTCTAATCCTTGGAGATAAGTCGAGGCCATACCTTCTCTAATCTAATTGCTAATATTCTGGAAAAGATTTTAGAATCCACATTCAACAAACATATAGGTCTGTATGATGCACATTCAGTAGGATCTTTATCTATTTTAGGAATTAAAGAAATAGATGCTTCATAACAGGATTGTGGATTGAGGGAAACACCGGTAATAGATTAAACCTGGAGAGGTGGGGATGAAGTAAAGAGCTGGGAAGTAAATTGCTGATTCAGAAGGCCATGGAAGAAAGGAAAGGGGTGGGCGATACAGCAGAAGAAGGCGAAGGGGACAGGGGGCAAGGGGATAAGGTGAGAGAGGGAAAAGAAAATAGGAAATTGCAAAGGAGAGGTGGGGTCGGGGCATAACTGGAACAAAGAGATCAAGGTAAGGCTGTTCGACTGTAACAGGCCTCATCATAGATGAACCAGGTCTATATTAACTGGGCAGATTCCAGCACTTCTGAACATGAAGAAATTGGAGGATTCTGTGCCATGGGGCCATGTCTGTGTAGTGATACTGTGGACAGAAGCTCCTGAGATAATGAGCTCGATTGCTTTCCCTGTGAGACCGACCACACTCAGGGTGGAGAACTGTTCATCAGCAGACATCCGCCCATCGTGATGTAGGAGTCACACGACATGCTTGAATGATGAAAACGCAAAGTAAAACACAAATAAAACAGCTAAATCTCTGCTACATGTTGGTCTGATTCATATCCGCTTTAACCTGAGCAAATCACTGAGAGAGGACAGATATGTGGAACCCACTGATAGAGAGATGCTGCTGACTGTGGTGACAATAGAATCACAGAACCATAACAGGCCATTCAGCCCATCTACCCGGTGCTGAACTACCATGCTTCATAGTCCCATCGACTCGGTGTGTGACTATTCAATCCTCTCTCATCTATTTACCTATCCACATTAATGTTAAATGTTGAAACTGAAGCCACACCCAGCACTTGTGCTGTTACTTCTTTCCACGCACTCATCACCCTCTGAGTGAAGACCTTCACCTTCATGTTGCCTTTAAGGATTTCAGTTTTCACGTTCAGCCCATGACCTCTTGTACTTGTCTCACAGCTACGTTGCACCATGGAGTAAGCTGTTCATTGTGCCAGTGATCACTGTGGCAGAAATCCATCAGGTCGATTAACACAACCATCACACACAAAATGCTGGTGGAACACAGCAGGCCAGGCAGCATCTATAGGAAGAAGCACTGTTGACGTTTCAGGCTGAGACCCTTTGTCGGGACTAACTGAAAGAAAAGATAGTAAGTGAATTGAAAGTGGGAGGGGGAAATCCAAAATGATAGGAGAAGACCAGAGCGGGGGGTGGGGGGGAGTGAAGCTGAGAGCCAGAAAGGTGATTGGCTAAAGGGATACAGTGCTGGAGAAGAGAGAGTTTCATGGAACGGGAGGCCTAGGGAGAAAGAAATGGGAGGGGGGAAGCACTGGAGGAAGATGGAGAGCAGGGAAGGAGTTACTGTGAGAGGGACAGAGAGAGAAAGGAGAGAGAGAGAGCTAAAAAAGGAAATAAATAAATAAAGGATGGGGTAAGAAGGGGAGGAGGGTCATTAACGGAAGTTAGAGAAATCAATGTTCATGCTGTCATGTTGGAGGCTAATATAATGTGTTGTTCCTCCAACCTGATGGCACAAAATCCATTTCACTGAAAACCTATGCTCGGTCCACCAGAGAAAGCAGGATCTCCCAGTGGCCCCATATTTTAATTCCACATCCCATTCCCATTCTGATATGTCTATCCATGGCCTCCTCTACTGTCAAGATGAAGACAGGAAGATCAGGATGACGGGTTAAAGGGGTTTTCCTGTGTTGGTGTGCCTGTGTCTGTGTCTGACTAATGGGATAGGAACTTAAGAGTGATGGGCCGAAGGTGTGTCCCTGCACTGCCCTCTCTGTGGGTTTCTTTAAAGGGATGGTTCAAAGGGGTGTTCCTGTGCTGTTGTGTCTGTGACTGACTCTCCTGGTACAGGAGCATCAGAGTGATAGGCCGAAGGGGAGGTCCCTTGCTGTTGTGCCTGTGACTGTCTCCAATGAGACAGGAACTGTAGGTCGATCCACCAAAGTGATGTTTCCTGTATCTTTGACTGTCTCTAATGGGACAGGAACACTAGGATGACGGGCCGAATGTGTGTATCTTTGCTGTTGTGTCTGTGAATGATTTTCATGGGATAAGAGCAGTCTGCTGATGGGCCGAACGAGTGTTCTTGTGGTGTCGCCCTTGTGACTGACCCGACAGATCCCTGACTATTAGTTGAAAGGCATCAGGGTAAGCACTTCTCTTGTTTGCTAATCACGACATTCAATGATGGGCTGAGGGTGTGTTCCAGTACTGTTGTGTCTGTGGCTGATTCTAACGGAACGGGAGACGTCTGGTGATGGGCCGATGGTGATTACCTGTGCTGTTGCGAATATGACTGACTCTTATGGGACTGGATAATTAGGAAGGCTGCTTTGGCCCATCACAAGGTTTCCTATCTCGATAGGGCCAGTCACTGACAAGTCAGGACTGGAACACAAATTCAGGCTCACCCTGATGTCCCTGTCCCATTACAGTCAGTCATCGACACTACAGCACAGAAACATACTTGGGCCCATCTGCCTGATGTTCTGGTTCCATTAGAGTCTGTCACCTACAGAACAGCACAGGAACACTCCTTCGGCCCATCATTCTGAGGCTCCTATCCCATTAGTGACAGCTGATCATCAAATTGTTCCTGACCCATTAGAGTCAGTCTCAGACATGACAGCAAAGGAAAAGCCTGTCAGTCCATCACCCTACCATTCCTGTCCCATTGAAGTCAGCCACAGACACAACAGTACAGGAACTGATGACAGAGATTATGAAAGGAAACAGGAGACCTATCAACAACTGCCAGATCAGGGAAATGTTCAGTTAAAATTGATACTTGTACCCAGCTACTAGTCAGAGTTATTAATTCATTTATCAACTTGTCACTCTCTCAGGAATTTTATTATCAAAGTGATAGATTTTTCAGAAGTACTGTCTTTTATTACTTTATCTTACACTTTTGAGCATTAATTCCTCACTTCCCATCGTTTTTCAGCTCTTTCTTTAGCTTGGATAATATTTGTATGTTTGTTTCTACTCTGAATCCTGGTGCTAAGGTCACTCGTCATTTTTGACTCCCAGAAATAAGGGTCAGAAATTAAACAGAGATCCAGCAGGAGAAATCAGACTCAATGGGCCGAATGGCCCTGTTTTACTCCTTTCTCTCAGGGCCCTTTGGTCGATGAATTTGTGCAGCAGCGTTGCGGATCTCTGACCATAGACGACCGTGAGATACGGGAGTGCTCAGTAAACACAGTCCTTACACACACAAACGTTGTCTTGTCACTCTGCTGGCCTTCGGCTGAATGTTCTCACTTCAGTGTCTTCCCCGGTGTATTTTACAAAGGGTTTTAAATCAGGTTGATACGACCGGGTTGTCTTTGTGATTCCTTTCCCAACATACATGGTGGAATATTCAATGTCACTGGTGATGGGGATGTGTAAATGTGTTTGTTGTTTATATACTGGATACCGATGGATAATCCTGTTTATTTTGTAACATGATTGTAACTACATTGTGAGGTGCATCATGGTCTAATTCTGTGTAGTCTGAAATGATCTTTGTGAGTAATTAAAGATGGTGTGTCCTGTTGCCGAATACACGGGATCGTTGCTTTCAGTAGGTGAGAGAGGTCACACTGGACAGACATAGGATGGAGTTATTTTTGTGTTCTCTTGTTACAATCTGTTTTTTTTATTGGCTACTTTCTTTTACTACCTTTGTGATTTTCACTTTTTTGACGCACGTAGCAAACACCTTTGCACTAAGCAACTCCAACCGTTATTTCCTTCGGTTAACATGGCCCATCCAGTCCGCTTCACCACTTCATCATGGCTGATCCATTTCCCTCTCAACACCATTCTCCTGCTTTTCCCCATAAACTTTCACACCCCGAAAGTTAATAATCCACCGACCTCTGCATTAAACACCCCCAGTGACCCGACCTCCACAGCCGCCTGTGGCAATCCTGGGGTCCATGACGGGACCACAGATTTGCTGCGTTCCTTCACACTGCCGAAAATCCGGACATTAACCCTGAACTCTGTCATCACGTTCACCTTGCAAAATGAATCACCGCTCACTCTCCAGGGTTGAACTCCACCGGCCACTTCACTGCATCCTGTCCTTGTCCTGTTGTAAGCTACAACAGCCTTCCATTCTTCCACTACTCCACCCACCCTCGTGTCACCTGCAGAAGAGGAGACTGGCTTGCTAGTAAGAGGAATACCCAGTGTGTAGGACAATGATTTGACGGTGTTAATCAACCTGATGGATTTCTGTCACCGTCACAATGAATAGCTAACTGCATGGTTAAATGTATTTGTGGCTTTTCTTCGTCGGGTCTGTGAGACAAGTACAAGAGGTCATGGGCTGAACATGAAAGTTGAATTCCTTAAGGGGAACATCTTCGCTCAGAGGGAGATGAGTGTGTAGGACGAGCTAACAGCGCAAGTGGTGGGTGTGGGTTCGGTTTCAACTTTTAACTTTAATTGATAGGTACATGGACGGGAGAGGTCTCAAGATTCACACACTGGGTTGATGAGACTCGGCAGCATGGTAGTACTGCGCCGGGTGGAATGGACGAATGGCCTGTTTTGGTTCTATGATTCCATGTTCACCACAGTCATCAACAGCTCTCTAATAGTAGGTCCCACATTTCTGCCCTCTCACGGTGATTTGCCGAAGTATAGCCGATATGAATCAATGACCAACATGTAGCAGTCATTCAGCTATTTATTATTTGTTTTTTACTTTGTGTTTCCGTCTTTTAAATGTGATGCTTGGCTCCTACATCATGACAGTAGGGTGCCTGCTGATGATCACTCCGCCACACTGAGTGTGCCCAGTCCAGGTAACAACAGTCGAGCTCAAAATCGCAGAAGCTTCTGTCCACAGCGTCACTACACAAATACGGCCCATGGTACAGAATCCCCCAATGTCTTCACATTCAGGACTGTTGGAATCTGCCCAGGGAGAAGGTGGGTTAATGTAGAGCTGGCTCGTCTACAGTGAGGTCTGCTACAGTTGAACAGCATTACCTTGACCGCTTTGTTTCAGTAATACCCCCCACCCCACCTCTCCTTTCCCATTTCCTATTCCCTTTTCCCTCTCTCACCTTATCCACTTGTCCCCTTCCCCTTTGCCTCTCGTGCTCCTCCCGCCCCTCCACCCCTCGCCTCCCTCTGATGCTCCCATCCCCTCCACCCTTTCCCCTTCCGCCTTTGACTCCCTCTCGTGCTCCTCCCGCCCCTCCACCCCTCGCCTCCCTCTGATGCTCCCATCCCCGCCACCCTTTCCCCCTTCCCCCTTTGCCTCCCTCTCGTGCTCCTCCCACCCCTCCACCCTTTCCCGTCTCTCACCTTATCCCCTTGTCCCTCTTCCCCCTACAAAACAAAACGAGAAAGAGCAGGCGAAAAACACAGATTTCAAACAAACTATTAAACTGAAGAATGCACACAGTCCATGGTCCAGATCGAGATCAATTTCTGTATGCAAAGCACAGAAAATGCTAGTTCAAACTTCTCCAGAGACAGTGGTCGGGCACATAGGCTCCCCACTCTGGCAGCAGAGCGATCGCACCAGCGATCAAAAAGCAGTCTCCCTTCTCTCGTAGCCAAGCAATCCCAACAGCGATCAAAAGGAAGTCTTACTCCAGCAGCACAGTGATCCCAGCTGCGATAAAAAAGGCAGTCTCCGTCTCCGGCAGCCGAATGATCCCACCGGCAATCAAAAGACAATCTCCCTCTCCGGTAGCAGAGCAGTTCCACCAGCGATCAAGAAACAGTTTCCTCCAGCAGCAAGCGATCCCACCAGCGATCAAAAGCAATGAACCGGAATTGAGCCCTGCCGAAATGACGAAGAAGATTCAATTGGCCAAATGGCCCGATTGTGCTCCTATATCTAATGGCGTTCTGGTCTAACAAACCCCTGCAATGCTGAGTGACCAGGGTTCAGTCCGGGGTGTGACGAGCTGCTGCAATATCTACAGAATCTGACATTAACAGTCCTTGGACAGCTCGCAACTGGATTTAGTCACCATCACCAACAGACAGCAGACTTGAACTTCCTCCATGCTGTGAAGTTGCTGGACGTTCAACGGGTGGGATGACTGAGTAAATCTCTGTGCTCACTCAGGACAGAAGTGTGGCCTCTACTTGTTATGAACTTGCTGGAACCTCTCAAGATGGCTTAACTGAATGAAACTCTTCCCACTCTCCGAGCAAGTGTACAGCTGCTCCCCCGCGTGAAATGGCTGGTGTTTCAGTAGCCGGGTAACTGAATGAATCCCTTCCCACACTCGGAGCTGGTGAGTGGCCTCTCCCCAGTGTGAACGCCCTGGTATTTCTGCAGATCGGATGTTTGGATGAGTCCTTTTCCAAACACGGAGCTGGTGAACAGTCCAGTGTGAACTCCCTGTTGTTTCTGCAGATGGGACGTTTGGATGAATCCTTTCGCACACAAGGAGCAGGTGAACGACCTCTCCCCAGTGTGAACATGCACGCACAATGGCCTAGTGAATCCCTTCCAAAATGAGAGCCTGTGAATGACATCCCACCGCTCTCAGCTGATTGGCCGATCATCAGGTCAGACACAGCAGCAGTGGCGTGCTGTTGTGTTTGACAGTCCCACAGACAAACCCTTAGCCTTTTCCGAGCTGTCAACATTCTACAAAGGTCGCCCATGAATGAAAGACAGCTGAAATAGTTTTAGTCTTAATGATGACCTCTGGTATAAGACTATTATAGCAAGGCTCAACACTGGTCGGAGAAGGAACTGAGCAGAATTCAGGCATCCAGTCACGACATCCACACACACAGCCGCCATCACAAATGGTCCTAGCACACAATGATCCACAATCACACACAAAAAAGCCGAAACACAACGGCAAAATGTAGGAGCTGCTGCAACAAGCTGTCAGGAGCAGCGCCATCTGAGAGTGTGAGTAGCTTGGAGTATTCCATCTGACAGTGACTGCAGGGCAGAGCAGGAGACAATCGGTGAGACTACATCTGCTCTCTGGTGTTTTGTCTCACTGTTACAATCTGAGACTGAGTCAGGAAAAAATACCGGTGCTGTAGAAGATTTCCTGCTTGGTTTAGTTACTAAATAAGGCGACTCCATCTGCACTTAATGACTACAGACCAATTGCGTTCACATCTCATGCTGGTCCTGACTTACCTTGGACCCTCCACAGTTTGCCTACCAACCTCATGAGGGTGTGGATGATGTCATCATCTACCGGTTGCAGCGAGCTCTCTCCCACTGGGATGATGCTCGTGGCATTGTGAGAATCACGTTTTTTTATAATTTCTCTAGTGCCTGCAATAAAATCCATCCACGTCTTTTGAGCAAGAAGCTGCAAAGGATGGATGAAGACAAATCCTGCATTACTGACTACCTGGCAGACAGACCCCAGTTTGTACCGCTGGGAGGTTCTCTGCCTGAGGGGGTGGGTGAGTGACACTGGAGCCCCACAAGGGACTGTCCTGTCACCGTTTCCTTTCACACTCTACACCTCAGACTTCCAGTACAACTCTGAGTCTGGCCACTTGCAGAAGTTCTCTGATGACTCTGCGGCAGTTGGGTGCATCAGAGATGGGCAGGAGTCGGAGTACAGAGGACTGGTGGACAGGATTGTGGAATAGTGAGGGAAGAATCACCTGCTCCTGAATGTGGCCAAAACCAGAGAGATGGTGATTGATTTCAGGAGGAAGAGGACTGTGACAAGTCCTGTCTACATTCTGGCAGAAGAGCTCTCTGTGGTTGAGGAGTACAAACTTGGATGTTCACCTCGGCAATACACATTACTGAAAAAACAATACCAAGGCTGTTTTACAAGAAGGGAATAAGCAAACTCCATTTTCCAAGGAAGCCAAGATTCTCCAATATGTGAGGCAGGATGTTGGTGATCTTTTGTAGTGAGTGCAGTCTTCTTTGCAGCTTTATGTTGGTGTTACGGTCGGGTCCGAAGTCCGCATTCTGGTTCACGGTCTGGTCTGCGGACTCCGGGTCCTCAAGCTGTCCCTTGTTTCGGTTGGACTTAACCATAAGCACCTGATGCTCATCTTGGGGCTGGGAATATAAGTGGCCCTGGGATTGAGTGTGGTTGGGGGGGTCGTCTTGTCAAGCTTACCATGGAGCAAATGGCTGGTGGAAGGCTGGTACGGAGAACCATTGCCTCTTGGAGCCCTGCTGTCAGTAGTTGGGGCTGTCATTGTGGTATGGATTCGGCCGATTCCCGGGCTATAGACAATAGACAATAGGTGCAGAAGTAGACCATTCGGCCCCTCGAGTCTGCACCGCCATTCTGAGATCATGGCTGATCATTCTCTATCAATACCCAGTCCCTCCCTTGTCCCCATATCCCTTGATTCCCCTATCCATCAGATATCCATCCAGCTCCTTCTTGAAAGCATCCAGAGAATTGGCCTCCACCGTCTTCCGAGGCAGTGCATTACACATCTCCACAACTCTCTGGGAGAAGAAGCTCTTCCTCTACTCTGTTTTAAATAACTGACCTCTTATTCCCAATCCATGCCCTCTGGTACTGGACTCTCCCAACATCTGGAACATATTTCCTGCCTCAATCCTATCAAATCCTTTAATTATCTTAAACGTTTCAATCAGATCCTCTCTCAATCTCCTCAATTCCAGCGTGTACAAGCCCAATCTCTCCAATCTCTCTGCGTAAGACAGTCCTGCCATCCCAGGAATCAACCTAGTGAATCTACGCTGCACTTCCTCAATTGCCAGAATGTCCTTCCTTAAACCCGAAGACCAAAACTGTACACAATATTCCAGGTGTGGTCTCACCAGGGCCCTGTACAAATGCAAATAAATCCCCGGGTCCAGATGGTCTGGCCGTCAGCCACTCTGAGCTAGGTAGGGATCTGGTTATTTCCGTAGCCAGCCAAGGCTGCTGGCCGTGACTGCGACTCGGAGCAACCCCGATGCAGAGATGGAACTGTCTGTCATTCTTTGGTGTTTGTCTCTTCCTGTCCTCGCCCCGTGGGGTAAGTCAGGCCGTTCAGCCATTGCCCTGCAGGGGGAATCTGTCTTGTCTTGTCCTTGCCTATGTGGGGTGAGTCAGGCCGTTCTACCATTGCCCTGCGGGGGGAATCTGTCTTGTCTTGGCCTCTGTTGGGTAAGTCAGGCTGTTCTGCCGTTACCCGACAGATGGACTTGACCCACCTTGGTGTGGTGTGAAAGTTTGTCGAAGGTAAGTCCTGGCTCTATATCTATGAATTGTCCAGTCTCATGTCACCGTCTTGTTAAACATGAGTCCCGGCTTGTCGATCGAATATTCCCGGCTCTATGTTGATGTACAGTTCCTAGTCTGCATTCAAGCTCCAGCCTTCGAGGTATGCTTCAAGACACCAGAATCAAGCTCCAAGAACCCAGGCCTCATCACGTTTTCGCCTGGTTTGGGGTCCGAGCCCAAGTCAGGACCCAGTTTCTGGGTCTTTGTCCAGTCTCAGGTTCGGAGTCCACGCTCAGGCCCCTTGTTCCCAGTCCCTCCTCCTGGTCCTGCTTCCCTAGCCTAGTCTGCGACCTGTCCTGTCCTGTTCCTAGTACTTCAGTGTCTGTGTCCTGCATTTGGGTCCACTCCCATTATGACAGTTGGGGGAGTAGCATCGGTACTGGTGATCAAAATGATCCATCCTTGGCCACAACCCGGAATCTTTCAAGTTCATGGTGGAGAGGAGGAGACAAAAAAAAACTGATACCAATTATGGTCAATCTGGCACATCCTCTCCACGACCTACTGAATAGGAAGCGGAGCCCCCACCCCCTTTTCGAACAGACTCACGTAGCTCCGCTCTCACAATGATCGTTGCAGAAAATATTTCCTGCCAAATGCAATAAGCGTATACAACAGTTCAACTTTCTGCGACAGGAGAACACAAATCATAGTTTAATCGTCTCTGCGTTATTGTTTGATACATTATTATTGCACATTGGTACATTATTATTATTCTCTATTTTATTTTTAGGATAGTTTGCACGCTGCTAAGTGTGTTTTAAAAATGTTGCTGCTGTAACGAAAGAATTAGGGTTCTATTATTATTATCCAGCCCTTTATCTTTTCCATTAGCCAACTTCCCAGCTCTTTACTTCACCCTTCCCCCTCTCCTGGTTTCACATCCCCTAACCACCTCCCACTATTTTACTCACTCCTCCCCATAGTCTGCCCCCGCTGACTTTTCTCCGGCATTTTCTAGTTTCGCAGCTGCGGATTTTCTCCTGTTTAAACAAATGCGCATGCGTGGACGTTGCAGCCAGTCCCTGACTATCACGCATGCGCTCAGTAGACCAACGGCTGACAAACTTCGACGACAGGTAGGACCGGGGCTCCGGGCGGCATTTTCATCACAGGCGTCTGAACCGCGATTGAAGGACAACTACGAACTCCGGGTACACTGGTCCCGCACCCCAGGACAGTCCCGGTTCCTTTCCCTCTCTCTCCGCCCCACGATCCGTACCCGAGGCACAGGGAGCTTTCGGCCGATGAGAGCTGGCGCCTCCATTTATGCAGCGCATGCGCATCGCTGGATCCTCAGATGGTGGCCAGATAGGTTTCTCGTTCGTGGTGCCTTATGGGTAAAGAGGCAGCCATGAATGACACGACCAGCATTTTTCCCGCAGAGTGGAAGGAAATGGGAGCGGATGTATCTCCCAAACACTGCCGAACTCCACCTAAGTAAATCCGTGGGTTACGAATTCGGAACAAAAATATTGTTCCCAGTTAATCTCGGATGAAGAGTCTTCCATCTAGTCAGTGAAAATGTCATTTAGTGCTGAATAGGAAAAAGAAATTCTTCCGTCAGCTTTGGCACCTTTGTCCTCAATGACAAATGACTTGTAGCTTTCACAACACAGAAGTACCACTCTCTAAATGAGAATGAACTCTGGCCTGAGAATTTGATGAATTCAGAAAATTTGATGGTTACTCAGGATGTCTGATCCATGTCTTGTTGGAAAATGAGTTCATGTGGAAACATGGAAATCTACAGCACATTACAGGCTCTTCGGCTCACATTGGTGTGCCAACCATGTTACCTATTCTAGAGACTGCCTCGGATTTCCCAACCACATAGCCCTCTATTTTTCTATGCTCCATGTACATATTTAAGAGTCTGTTTAGAGACTCTTTGGTATCTGCCTCTACCACCATTGCTGGTAGTGCATTCCATGCACCTACCAGTCTCTGTGTGAAAAACATACCTCTGATATCCCCCTTGTACCTGCTTCCAAGCACCTTAAAATTATGCCCCCTCAAGTTATTCAATGCAGCCATATGAAAGTCTCTGGCTATCCACACGATCAATGCCTCTTATCATCTTATACAACTCTCTCAGGTCACCTCTCACCTTCCATCGCTCCAAAGGTTACTCAACCTATTCTCATAAGGCATGTTCTCCAATCCATCAAACATCCTTGTAGATCTCCTCTGCACTCTTTCTATAGTATCCACATCCATCCTGTAATAAACTGACGAGAACTGAACGCAGTACTCCAAGTAAGGCCTACCTAGGGTCTTATATAGCTGTAACATTACCTCATGGCCCTTGCACTCATTTCAAATGAAACTCATTTTTCCTCAACTCATGATTGATGCAGGCCTTCTTAACAATAATCTCAACCTGTGCAGCAGCTTTGAGTGTACTATTCACAGGGACCCCAAGATCTCACTGATCCTCCACACTGCCAAGACTCCAAACATAATACTATATTCTGTTTGCAAATTCGATCTATGAAAATGAACCACTTATTTGGGTTGAACTCCATCTGCCACTTCTCATCCCAGTTCTGCATCCATCGATGTCCCACTTCAACCTCTGACAACTGTCCAGACTATTCACAACACCCACAACATTTGTGACATTAGCAAACTTAAGAACACACCCTTCTATTTCCTCATCAAGATCATTTATAAAAATCACAAAGAGAAGGAGTCTCAGAACACATCCGTGTGGAACACCACTGGTCACTGTCCTCCATGCAGTACACAAACCATCTACAATGACCTTTTGGCTTCTGTGGACAAGCCAATTCTGGATCCACAAAGCAAGGTCTAATTGGATCCTTGCCTCATTACTTTCTGAATGAGTCTTGCACGAGGAATCTTATCAAAAGTCCTACTGAAAGCCATGTACTCTACATCCAATGCTCTACCTTCATCATTGTGTTTTGTTACATCCTCAAAGAATTCAGTCAGGTTCATAAGGCATGATCTGTCCTAGACAGAGCCATGCTGACTATCCCACATCAGGTTATGCTTCTCCAAATGCTCATAAATACTGCCTCTCAGGAGCTTCTCCAACAACTTGTCCTCCACTGAAGCAAGAACCACTAGTCGGTAATTTCCTGGCTTATGTCTACTCCCTTTCTTGAAAAGGGAACAATGTCTTTTAAACCTCTGGTACTTCTCTCCCTATTGACGATGTAAAGATCATCGCCAGAGGCTCAGCAATTTCCTCCCTCACTTCCCACAGTAGCCTGTGGTATATCTCAAGTTGAGTACCACCGACTGGAGCTGAAATTGGTAAAATTCTGTTGCCAGAGCTCACATTCAGAGGAGATCATATAAAACCATGTAAAATTATGAAAGGAATAGATAACATAGAGGCAAGAAAGTTGTTTCCACTGGTAGATGAGACTAGAACCAGAGGACATCTCAGGATTCAGGGAATTTGGGATGGAGATGAGGAGGAACTGCTTTTCCCAGAGGGTGGTGCATCTGTGGATTTCTCTGCCCAACGAAGCAGTGGAGGCTACCTCAGTAAACATATTTAAGACAATAGACAATAAGTGCAGAAGTAGACCATTCGGCCACTCGAGTCTGCACCGCCATTCTGAGATCATGGCTGATCATTCACTATCAATACCCAGTCCCTGCCTTGTCCCCATATCCCTTGATTCCCCTATCCATCAGATATCTATCTAGTTCCTTCTTGAAAGCATCCAGAGAATTGGCCTCCACCGTCTTCTGAGGCAGTGCATTCCACACCTCCACAACTCTCTGGGAGAAGAAGATTTTCCTCAACTCTTTTTTAAATAACTGACCTCTTATTCTCAATCCATACCCTCTGGTACTGGACTCTCCCAACATCTGGAACATATTTCCTGCCTCAATCCTATCAAATCCTTTAATTATCTTAAACGTTTCAATCAGATCCCTCTCAATCTCCTCAATTCCAGTGTGTACAAGCCCAATCTCTCCGCGTAAGACAGCCCTGCCATCCCAGGAATCAACCTAGTGAATCTACGCTGCACTTCCTCAATTGCCAGAATGTCCTTCCTTAAACCTGGAGACCAAAACTGTACACAATATTCCAGGTGTGGTCCCACCAGGACCCTGTACAAATGCAAAAGGACATCCTTGCTCTTGTACTCAATTCCCCTTGTAATAAAGGCCAACATTCCATTTGCCCTCTTCACTGCCTGTTGCACTTGCTCATTCACCTTCATTGACTGATGAACTAGGACTCCTAGGTCTCTTTGCATTTCTCCCTTACCTAACTCTACACTGTTCAGACAATACTCTGCCCTCTTGTTCCTGCTTCCAAAGTGGATAACTTCACATTTATTCACATTGAATGACATCTGCCAAGTATCTGCCCACTCACCCAGCCTATCCAAGTCTCCCTGTATTCTCCTAACGTCCTCTTCGCATGTCACACTGCCACCCAGTTTAGTATCGTCAGCAAACTTGCTGATACAGTTTTCAATGCCCTCATCTAAATCGTTGACATAAATCGTAAAGAGCTGTGGTCCCAATACAGAGCCCTGTGGTATCCCACTATTCACCTCCAGCCAATGTTGGATAGATTTTGGGATAGTTGGGGAATTAATGGTTATGCAGAAAAGGCAGGTAGGTGGAGATAAGTCCATCGCCAGATCAGTCATGATCTTATTAAATGGCGGAGGAGGCTGGACGGGCCAGATGGCCGATTCTTGCTCCTATTCCTTAAGTTCTCACCTCAGACTAAAATCTGTCCTGAAATATTTTCCTTCACCCATTGATGTCTTTTGCAAATATTTTTACAGGTGTGAAATGGCAGAACACTAATGTACGGGAATTTCAAACACAACAACACATCAGCTCTGCTGTCTTTGAATATTTAAAGAGTGACCGAATATTTTCTTTGCCACACCAACACATCTGTTAGCATTCCTTGGAGATGAAGAATTAACTCATCCAGTTTGCAATGTATTCCCTGTCTGAAATGAATTTTTCTGTTGTAACTCAGTGAAATCCACTGGAACCGGGGTGCTGAGAACACACCAGCATTTGGCCACTGGAGATCAGTTCTTCAACTGCATCGATTGTACAAGAGATTCAAATGTCTGACTTTCTGAATTGCCAGAGAATTGATCGCAGTGAGTTATCATTCTCCTTCTCTCAGTGTGGGAAGGGATTCACTCACAGCCTACCCACAGACACGCCAGTGTGTTCACAGTGGGGAGAGGCCATTCACCTGCTCTGTGTGAGGGAGGGGATCTACTCAGTCATACATCAGCAACTGAGGTGCTCCACCTGTTCTGACTGTGGGAAGCCATTCATTCTGTCATTGATGCTAAAGGTATATCGGAAAATTCACCACTGAGAAGACGGTAACCTGTTCAGAGGGTGGGAAGGCCACGTCACAGTGACACCTGCGATTTCACACTGGGGAGAAGCCATTCACCTGCTCTGAATATGGGAAAGGATTCACTCAAATCAGATCAATCGAATGAACATCAGCAAGTTCACACTGAGAAGATGCCGTTCACCTGCTCAGACTGTGGGAAGGGATTCACTCGCTCATCCAAACTACAGAGACACCAGCGAGTTCACACTGGGGAGAAGCCATTCACCTGCTCAGACTGTGGGAAGGGATTCACTCAGCATTCTCAGCTACGGATACACCAGCGAGTTCACACTGGGGAGAGGCCATTCACCTGCTCAGACTGTGGGAAAGGATTCACCCAATCATGCACACTACAGAGACACTGGCGAGTTCACACTGGGGAGAGGCCGTTCACATGCTCAGAATGCGGGAAGGGATTCACTTTGTCAAATCAACTACTGACTCACCAGCTTGTTCACAAGGGGGTGAGGCCATTCTGCTGCTCTGAATGTGGAAAGGGATTCGCTCAGTCAGCTCAACTGAAAGAACATCAGTTCGTTCACACAGGAGAGAAGCCTTTCACCTGCTCAGACTGTGGGAAGGGATTCACTTACTCGTCCACACTACAGAGACACCAGCGAGTTCATGCCGGGGAGACGCCATTCACATGCTCTGAATGTGGGAATGGATTCGCTGGGTCATCTCAACTGAAGCAACACCTCCGAGTTCACGCTGGGGAGAGGTCATTCACCTGCTCAGACTGTGGGAAGGAGTTCACTCGGTCAAATCACCTACTGACTCACCAGTTTGTTCACACTGGGGAGTGGCCATTCCGCTGCTCAGACTGTGGGAAGGGATTCGCTCGTCCATCCACGCTACAGAGACATCAGCGAGTTCACACTGGGGAGAGGCCGTTCACCTGCTCAGACTGTGGGAAGGGATTCATTCAGCATTCCCACTTACAGACACACAAGTTAGTTCACACTGGGGAGAGGCCTTTCACCTGCCCTGAATGCGGGAAGAGATTCATTCAGCGTTCTCACCTATTGACACACAAGTTAGTTCACGCTGGGCCGAGGCCATTCACCTGCTCAGAATGTGGGAAGGGATTCACCCATTCAGCCCAACTGAAGGAGCATCAGCAAGTTCACACTGGGGAGAAGCCGTTCACCTGCTCTGAATGTGGGAAGGGATTTGCTCAGTCATCTCAACTGAAGTTACATCAGCGAGTTCACACTGCGAAGAGGCCGTTCAGCTGCTCTGAATGTGGGAAAGCATTCACTCATTCATCTCAGCTCTTGAGACACCAGCAAATTCACACTGGGGAGAAACCATTCATCTGCTCAGAATGTGGGAAGGGATTCACCCATTCAGCTCAGCTGAAAGAACATCAGTTTGTTCACACTAGGGAGAGACCGTTCACCTGCTCAGACTGTGGGAAAGGATTCACTCGGCGTTCTCGACTGGTGACACACCAGTTGGTGCACACAGGGGAGAAACCATTCACCTGCTCGGAATGTGGGAAGGGATTCACCCATTCAGCTCAACTGAGGGAACATGAGCGACTTCACACCGGGGAGTGGCCATTCACCTGCTCAGTCTGTGGGAAGGGATTCACTCGGTCATCTAGACTGAAGGTGCATCAGCGAGGTCACACTGGGGAGAGGCCGTTCATCTGCTCTGAATGTGGTAAGGGCTTCATTGGGTCATTTCATCTGCAGGTACATCAGCAGCTTCACACTGGGGAGAGGCCATTCACATGCTCTGAATGTGGGAAGGGCTTCACTCAGTCATTTCAACTGAAGATACATCAGCGAATTCACACTGGGGAGAAACCTTTCAGCTGCTCTGAATGTGGGAAGGGATTCACTCAGTCATCCAGACTTGTGAGGCACTACCGAATTCACACTCGGGAGAAACCGTACACCTGCTCTGACTGTGGGAAGGAATTCACTCAGTTATCGGACTTTAAAGTACATCAGCAAATTCACACTGGGGAATGCCACTCACCTGTTCTGAATCTGGTAAAGGATTCACTAAGACCATAAGATATAGCAGAAGTAGGCCATTCGGCCCATCGAGTCTGCCCTGCCACTCAATCATGGACTAATCCAATTCTTCCAGTCATCCCCACTCCCCTGCCTTCTCCCCATACCCTTTGATGCCCTGGCTAATCAGGAACCTATCTCTCTCTGCCTTAAATATACCCAATGATGTGGCCTCCACAGCCACTTGTGGCAACAAATTCCACAGATTTACCACACTCTAAAGTAATTTCTCTGCACTTCAGTTCTAAATGGACATCCTTCAATCTTGAAGATGTGACCTCTAGTTCTAGGCTCCCCTACTATGGGAAATAACTGTGGCATACCTAATCTTTTCAGGCCTTTTAACATTCAGTATGTTTCAGTGAGATGCCCCCACCCCCCCTCCCATTCTCCTGAACTCCAGGGAATACAGCCCAAGAGCTGCCAGACGCCTCTCCCTTTCATTCCTGTGAATCTTCTCTGAAGCCTCTCCAATGTCAGTATATTTTCTAAAGAGCCTAAAACTGCACAAAATACTCCAAGTTTGGTCACACAATTGCCTTATAGAGCCTCAACATCACATTCCTGCTCTTATATTCTATACCTCTGGAAATGAATGCCACCATTGCATTCAGCTTTTTCACTACCAACTCAACCTGGAAGTTAAGCTTTAGGGTATCCTGCACAAGGACTCCCAATTTCCTCTGTATCTCTGCATTTTGAATTCTCTCCCAATTTAAATAATCGTCTGCCATTTTATTTCTTCCACCAATGTGCATGACCATACACCTTACAACATTGTATTTCATTGGCTACTTCTTTGCTCATTGCCCTGAACTATCTAAATCTCTCTGCAGGCTCTCTGTTTCCTCAGCACTACTCGCTCCTCCACCGATCTTTGTATCATTGGAAAATTTAGCCACAAATCCACAAATCTCATAGTCCAAAACATTGACATACATCATAAAAAGCAGCAGTCCAAACACCGACAATAGTGGAACTCCAGTTGTAACCGGCAGCCAGCCAGTATAGGATCCCTTTATTCACACTCTTTTTCTGTTGATTCAGTCAATGCTCACCCATGCTAGTACCTTCCCTGTAACTCCATTGGCTCTTATCATGCTAAGCAGCCTCGTGCGGCACCTTGTCAAAGGACCACTGAAAATCCAAGTACACCACTTCGACTGCATCTCCTTTGTCTACCCAGCTTGTAATTTCCTCAAAGAGTTGCAGAAGGTTTGTCAGGCAGTATTCTCCTTTTGGGAAATCATGCTGGCTTTGGCATATCTTGTCATGTGCCTCCCAGTACACCATAATCTCATCACTAACAGTCGATTCCAACTACTTCCCGGAGGTCAGGGTAACAGCTCTATAGTTTCCTTTCTGCTGCTTCTCACCATTCTTAAATAGCGGAGTAACATTTGTAATTTTCCAGTCATCTGGTACAATGCCAGAATCTATCAATTCTTGAAAGATCGTTGGTAGATTGCCTCCACAATAAGAGTGAGCTTTTCCTTTAAATATGCAAGTTCCAATCTATAGACAATCACCATTCAGACTGGTTACTGATTACTTATTTGGTGTTAGAATTACTAAGGATCTATTTAAAGTTAACTTTAATTGATCATGTTAAACAACTGCTTACTAAATGGTCCCCATTGTCTTTCTCATTGATTGGTAGAATTAATGGTATTAATATGATTATTTTACCTAAATTTCTGTATCTATTTCAGGCGATACCAATTTTCATTTCTAAATCTTTTTTTTATATTATTGAATCTTAAAATTTCTTCATATATATGGCAGAATAAAAATCCTAGGTTGAGTAAGAAATATATCCAGAAATCAAAAAAGGATGGCGGATTGGCAATGCTGATTTTAAGATTCTATTATTGGGCAATTAATATTTGATATTTAATGTTCTAACACAAGATCTGGATGAGATTCAATGACCATGATGGGTGAACCTCGGGTGCGAGTCTGTACAGGGGTTCTCATTGGCTTCTGTTTTAGGAGCTGTTGTTCCCTTTGCACTTACTAAACTGAATAAGCAAATAACTAATCCAATAACTAAACATACAATACGAATATGGTTTCAATTTTGTAAATTTTTGGGATTGAATAAATTGATCCTATCAAGTCCAATTATATCTAATTTCTTCTTCCAACCATCCAGAACTGATCAAGCTTTTCTTTTATGGAGAACAAAGGGAATAGCATGTTTTTGTGACTTATTCATGGATAACTGTCTCATGTCTTTTGAACAGTTGTCTAATAAACATAATTTGCCTGGATCACATTTTTTCAGATATTTACAGATTAGAAACTTTTTGAATGTTATTTTACCTACTTTTTCAATACCACATCAAACTGAAATTACAGAAAAAAATTTAGGTTTACACCCCTGTCAGAAGAGTTTAATAGCAATTATTTATGATCTGATTACGAAAATAAGTCTAGGTACATCTGATAAAATTAAGAAGGAAATAGAATTTCAGGTATTTTTACCTATAGAGAAATGGGAGAAAATTCTCCAACTAGTTAACATTTCTTCAATGTGTGCGAGACATGCTTTGATACAATTTAAGGTGGTTCATAGGGCCCATATGTCTGAGGATAAGGTAGTGTCCTTCTTCCGTTGGAAAATTCCTTCCTGTTTAGATTATCTGTCTTGCAGTTCCCTCATTTTTCGCAGAAACTCCAGCCACTGCTGCTCTGCTGTCCTTCCTGCTAGTGTCCCTTTCCAGTCAACTTTGGCCAGTTCCCCTCTCATGCCATTATTCCACTGAAATACTGACATGTTGGAATTTATTTTCTCCTTCTCAAATTTCAACGTGTACTCGATCATATTGTGATCACTGTTCCTTAAGCTCTCTTATCAACTCTGGATCATTGCACAATACCCAATCCAGCACAGCCAATCCCCTAATTGGGCTCAACAACAAGCTGTTTTAAAAAGCCATCCCATAGACATTTTACAAACACTCTCTCTTGAGGTCCAGTACTGACATGGTTTTCCTAATCCACCTCCATGTTAAAATCTCCAGTGATTGTCATGACATTGCCCTTCTGACATGCCTTTTCTATCTCCTGCGGTAATTTGTAATCCACATCCTGACTGCTGTTTGGAGGCCTGTACATAACTGCCATTCGGGTCTTTTTACCATTGCCATTTCTTACTTCTAACCATAGAGACTCTACACCTTCCAGTCCTGTCATCCCTTTCTAATGATATAATATTTTTTATACACAAGGTCACAACACCCCCTCTGCCTACTATCTACCTACCTATCTTTTCGATACACCGTATACCCTCGGATGGTCAGCTCCCACTGGCAGCCATCTTTCAGCCAAGTTTCAGAGATGGCCACAACGTCATACTTGCCAATCTGTAGCTGAATTTCAAGATCATCCATTTTAATTCTTATGCTGCATGAATTCAAATATATCACTTTCAGTCCAGTATTGAATAAATATAAGCAAGTAACCACTGGGGAGAAACTGTTCAATTCTGGGGAGGAATTCACTCAGTAATCTCAATTGAATGAACATCACTCTGGGTAGAAGCTGTTCATCTGTTCCAAACAGGAATGAATTCACACTTCCATCTCACCTGCCTACACATCAGACTGTTTTCAGCAGTGAGAGGACGTTGACCTGCTCAGACTGTGGGAAATCATTCACACACTGATCCACACTGCAGAGACAGTGCCGGGTTCACACTGTGGGGAGGGTGGTCACCTGCTCAGACTGTGGGAAATCATTCACACACTGATCCATACTGCAGAGACAGTGGTGGGTTCACACTGTGGGGAGGGTGGTCACCAGCTCAGACTGTGGGAAATCATTCACACCCTGATCCACACTGCAGAGACAGTGGTGGGTTCACACTGTGGGGAGGGTGGTCACCAGCTCAGACTGTGGGAAATCATTCACACACTGATCCACACTGCAGAGACAGTGGTGGGTTCACACTGTGGGGAGGGTGGTCACCAGCTCAGACTGTGGGAAATCATTCACACCCTGATCCACACTGCAGAGACAGTGGTGGGTTCACTCTGTGGGGAGGGTGGTCACCTGCTCAGACTGCGGGAAATTATTCACACACTGATCCACACTGCAGAGACAGTGGTGGGTTCACACTGTGGGGAGGGTGGTCACCAGCTCAGACTGTGGGAAATCATTTACACACTGATCCACACTGCAGAGACAGTGCCGGGTTCACACTGTGGGGAGGGTGGTCACCTGCTCAGACTGGGGGAAATCATTCACACACTGATCCACACTGCAGAGACAGTGGTGGGTTCACACTGTGGGGAGGGTGGTCACCTGCTCAGACTGTGGGAAATCATTCACACACTGATCCACACTGCAGAGACAGGGGTGGGTTCACTCTGTGGGGAGGGTGGTCACCTGCTCAGACTGTGGGAAATCATTCACACACTGATCCACACTGCAGAGACAGTGGCGGGTTCACACTGTGGGGAGAGTGGTCACCTGCTCAGACTGTGGGAAATCATTCACACACTGATCCACACTGCAGAGACAGTGCCGGGTTCACACTGTGGGGAGAGTGGTCACCTGCTCAGACTGTGGGAAATCATTCACACACTGATCCACACTGCAGAGACAGTGCCGGGTTCACACTGTGGGGAGGGTGGTCACCTGCTCAGACTGTGGGAAATCATTCACACCCTGATCCACACTGCAGAGACAGTGGTGGGTTCACACTGTGGGGAGGGTGGTCACCAGCTCAGACTGTGGGAAATCATTCACACACTGATCCACACTGCAGAGACAGTGGTGGGTTCACACTGTGGGGAGGGTGGTCACCAGCTCAGACTGTGGGAAATCATTCACACCCTGATCCACACTGCAGAGACAGTGGTGGGTTCACTCTGTGGGGAGGGTGGTCACCTGCTCAGACTGCGGGAAATTATTCACACACTGATCCACACTGCAGAGACAGTGGTGGGTTCACACTGTGGGGAGGGTGGTCACCTGCTCAGACTGTGGGAAATCATTTACACACTGATCCACACTGCAGAGACAGTGCCGGGTTCACACTGTGGGGAGGGTGGTCACCTGCTCAGACTGTGGGAAATCATTCACACACTGATCCACACTGCAGAGACAGTGGTGGGTTCACACTGTGGGGAGGGTGGTCACCTGCTCAGACTGTGGGAAATCATTTACACACTGATCCACACTGCAGAGACAGTGCCGGGTTCACACTGTGGGGAGGGTGGTCACCTGCTCAGACTGTGGGAAATCATTCACACACTGATCCACACTGCAGAGACAGTGGCGGGTTCACACTGTGGGGAGGGTGGTCACCAGCTCAGACTGTGGGAAATCATTCACACACTGATCCATACTGCAGAGACAGTGGTGGGTTCACACTGTGGGGAGGGTGGTCACCTGCTCAGACTGTGGGAAATCATTCACACACTGATCCACACTGCAGAGACAGGGGTGGGTTCACTCTGTGGGGAGGGTGGTCACCTGCTCAGACTGTGGGAAATCATTCACACACTGATCCACACTGCAGAGACAGTGCCGGGTTCACACTGTGGGGAGGGTGGTCACCAGCTCAGACTGTGGGAAATCATTCACACACTGATCCACACTGCAGAGACAGTGGCGGGTTCACACTGTGGGGAGGGTGGTGACGTGCTCTGAACATGGGATGGGTTTCAATCAGTCATTCAAGTTTGTGTCGCTCCCACTGGTGTTTGACCCGTCACTAATAGTAGAGATCAGAAGAGTGAGAGGACGGTAATTAACTCAGGCTCGCCAATCGAGTATTAACCACAGTGGTTCAGGGCAGGTTATTTTTGAGATTTCAGTAGTGGCCAATCAGCATTCGGGATTGATTATCAAGAAGATGTTAAAGTTGGGCTGGAGCAAGTGGAACGGCCAGTGTGAGAGTGGACAGAGTTGGAGTGGAGACTTCGGTGAAGAGAGCCTTCAATCAGAAATGGCAAAACTATGCTGCAGGTGGAATTTTTTGCTGCCTTCTTTACATTTTTTCAGGTAGAACAGTGGAGATGCTGGGCAGGCTAATGGAAATCTCTTGCAGGATGTGGGAAAGCAGGGGAACCCACCCCCCCACCCCGTGTCCCTGATAACGACAGGGCATCCAGCTTCAGCTCCAACAATCCACATTAAGGAGTGGGAGCTGGAACTGGATGAACTCCAGATTATTCAGGAGGCTGAAGGTGTGATAAGTAGGACATACAGAGAGGTAGTTGCACCCAAGGTGCATGGCACAGGGAACTGGATGACAGGAAGGGGAATGGGGGAAACCGAGAGTGCTGTGTAGCCCTCTGTCCATCCCCTTGAACAACACATATATCACCTTCCATACTGTTGGGGATGGTGGGATGACCTAGGAAAGGAAAGTCACAGCAGCAGGGTCTCTGGCACTTAGTATGGCTCTGAGACTGAGAAGGGAAGGGTAGAGACAAGGCGAACTGTGGTCATAGGTGATTTGTTAGCCAAGGGAACTGACTGGATGTTCTGTGAGTGAGAATGAGATTCCAGGATGGTTTGTTCTCTGCGACATCTCGGGTCAAGTGCTCAGCATTCCTACGGAGGGTGAACAGTGAAGGTCGTGGTCCATGTGGGTACCAATGACATGGGCTGGTAGAGTAACGAGGTTATGCAAAGGGAGTTCAGGGAATGAGCTGCTAAGTTAAATTGCAGCTCGTCCAAGACTGATCTCAGGACTTCCATCTGTGCCACGTGCCTGGAATAGGAAGAATATACAATTTAACACGTGGCTAAGGAGTTGGTGCAGCAGGGAGGGCGGAAGATTTTTGGTTCATTTCAGCTCACAAATGTTGTTGTGTGCACAGGAGTGTGAATGCGTTGGGGGAGAGGGGACATTGTTGATGGAGAGTGAAGTGGGCAGACAGGTCTCTCTCTCTCACACACACACACACACAAACACACATGCAGTGGAGTGTGAGGGAGGGGATTGAGAAGGGAAAAGGGGAATGAGAAGGATGGATTTGGGGCCCCTTCACAAAGTCCCAGACTCATCCAAACATCCCCCTCTGCAATTGGTCCCATTCCCTACCGCCGGCTGGGGGTTTGCATTCAGTTACCTTGCCAACAAGAAAAGGAATCGTTCGATAGCATCTGGTTAACACACTTAGATAATAAATTTACATTGAACTTGAACATTGAAATGTATTGTTTGTAAAACATGTACTGATGAGAAATGGTCTCAGTGAAGATCTGAGAGTGGTGTGATGAGATCTGAAGGATTATCCAAAGTGGACTGTTCCTTTAAAAAGAGAGAGAGGGAGCGAACAGCATGTGTGCTATTTCAGCAACGGAGAGAGAGAAAGTCTGAGTTGCCTTGGAGACTGAAAGGCGGAGCCATGTGATGGACGGCTGGTGTTCAGCACTTGCAGAATCTATACAAGGTCAGCTAGCTTTGTAATCAGACATGCTGGACACCAAGGAAGACACTGGTTGTGCTTTGTGTGCCCACGACAAAGGTGGGGTTGTTGCTCACAGTGTGGACCAAGGAGGGAGCGGTGTGGAGCTATCCCTGGCCTGGGTTGATAACTCCACCGCAGAAGACGGTCCCCTTTTTGTGGTCACAGTCGGTGACTTTAATAAGTTTTGGAAGCAGGAGGACGATGTGGAGGATTTAACGGCATCAGCACTGGGAAGACAAAACATCTCTCTCTCTCTCTCCAACTCTACTCAATTCAAGTTCCAGAACTGAACTGACTTCTTACCATACCACCTTAAGACTATCATCTAATCACCTGAGCTGGGAGAAGCTTGGGAGCTTCATTTATTCACTTATATATGCATATACTCTGCAAACCTGTTTACCTTATCTTGTTTTATATTACTTTATCACATAGTTACTAATAAAATAGTGTTTATAACGGAAGACTCAGACTCCAGGTGTGTCCATTCCTGCTGGTCCTATTTAACCCGTTATGGGGTACTTAACAGTGGAAAATGATCCGGTGTTTAGCCCCATTGCTACATGCCAGACAAGAACCCCAGTTTGAGTCCATCCCATCCGTCTGTGCTCGACATGGCTCACTCTAAATTTCCCCTTTCTGTACCTGTCCCAGTGTCTTTTCCTTTCCATCTCAACCCCATTCTCCTGTCTTCTCCCCATGACCTTTGACGCCTTTAATAATCAATCACGGATGAGTCTCTGTTTTAAATAAACCCGATGGCTTGGTGTTTGAGCCGTCCGTGGCAGTGAATTTCACAGGTCTCTCGTCTCTCTAAATGCATGCTGTCTTGGATTATGCATTGTGACACGGAAGGTTAAAAATGGCAACTCTCTATACGTCTCGTAATCTTACCAAGTTCCATCAGGTCTCCCTGAGCCTCCTCCACTCCAGAGAAAACAGCCCAATTTTGTCCAAACTCTCCTGACACAGTCGCTCATGCCTCTAATCCAGGCAACATCCTGGTGAACCACTTCGTTGCTGCCCTAAGCACCAGCGGCACAGTGGCCTTCACGTAAGCAAATGGTGGGATGTTGATTATAAGGGTTCAAGGGTGACGCCTAGAAAGCAGCAGTATGGAGTTTACAGGGAAGTACGAATGGTGAAGAAGACTCAATGGACGGAATGGGTACTTCAGTTCCTACGACGAGCGGTACAGTGGTGAGATGGTGAAGTGATGTGGAGGAAGCTGCGGGTGCAGGTAAGAGTGAGTGTCCAGGTAGGAGATGGTGTTAAGCACCTTTTCACTACATCTTCCAACCAACAACAATTAACTCAGCGGATCAATCATAAGTGTTTTTACTTCCAGAGGGGACGAGTAGCAGTGCAGAAGAGCTGCTAACAGCTTTGTCCAAAAAACACACAGACAGTACGGTCACTGCTATTGACACAAGTTCAAGGACACAGTGCATTCTGTTGTCTGCGTAATCGCTGTATTTGACATTCTTATAGTAACACTGCTGCTGGACTGCAGTCAAGTGCTCAGGTGCCACCAGCATCATGTTGCACGAACATTATTAGCAAAGCACTTTGACGCAGTACAGGTTCCAGCTTGTTACAGACAAAAATGCCATTTTGATACAAGTACATTTCTACAGTGGTGGAGAAGCATTCCTCCACACCTCTGAAAACCCTTCCAACGCTTACATCATTCCCCGTTTGTTAACATCTCTGATCCTTGAATCCCTCACCATCTGTGAAAACCTTCTATCCCTACACCAATCACCATTTTGTAAACGTGCCTGACCCGTACGCTACTCGCCGTCACTGTAAAACCCTCCACCATCCACCCTGACACATCCAGGTGATTGCTGACCCGAGAAAGACCAACCGTGGCAGGTGGCAAGGGTCACAAAACACATTCAGACCAGCTGACTTTTCTTTAATAAACCTACCGATTTGCATGGTGATCTTCACTAAACCTCCTCCTACCTTCCTATCTTTATCACCGCCCTCCATTTTTGTTTTTCTCAAGGATCCCATTCGTCTCTTCCCACTAATCTCCCTCCTGGAACATGTCCTTGCAAGCGAGAGAAGTTCTACAGGCTCCTATTTACTTCCTTCCGCAGCTCCATTCGTCCTTCCAGGTGAGGCAACACTTCACCCGCGAATCTGTCAAGTTGCTCTACTGTATCTCCTGGTCACGTTCGGCAAATCCTGGAATGAACACGAGAAAGTCTGCAAGTGCGGAAATACAAAGGAACTCACACAAAACGCTGGAGGAACTCAGCAGCTCAGGCAACATTTATATAAAAGAATAAACAGCCGGCGGTTCGGGCCGAGTCCCTTCTTCAGTACTGAGAAGGATGGGGGGGGTGGGGGAGGCGGGAAATGCTAGAATTAAACCTGGGAGGTATGATCAGAAGGGAAAGAGGTTAGTTGAAGCCAGGTGGGTGGGAAAGGTCAAGGACTGGAGTAGAAAGAATCTGATAGGAGCGGAGAGTGACCAGAGGACATAGAAATCCACAGCACATTACAGGCACTTTGGCCCACAATTCTGTGCCGACCATGAATCCTACTCCAGAAAATGCCTGGAATCTGCCTACTGTATAGCCCTCCATTTTTAAGCTCCACGTGAGAATGTGAAGAGGGTAAGGGGTACATGTAGAAGAGGTGGGCGAGGGGTAGGTATAGCAAAATATGTAGACAGGACCAGGGAGACGTTACGTCATTGGGGAAGTGTAGGAGGACAGGGAACAGGTAACTAAAATAAAAATGCCAGGCAGCATGTGGCAATCACAAAGAGGAACCTTGCGACCACAAGACAATGTGTTCGGCAAAGTATTTTGAGCTATCTACCCATTTTGAGTGTTTTGCTTGCGTCCATACCCATTCCAAGTATTACGAGGCATCTATGTATCTATGCTTATTCCGAGTATTTCGCATGCTTAGCTATGCAATAGCCAGTCAGTTGACGAATTTGAATCGGTAACCATATTTGCAAATGTAGTACCCTCCTTTTGGGTATAAGTATGACCTTTGTAAACCGACAAATTGGGAGTTGGCTACTTTACGCCCGAAGTGCATGGGGCTGCGAACTCCTCTCTGAATAAAACCGTTTCAGAGGTAATTTTGTAATCCTGGTGTTTTTCCTTAACAGGTTGACACATGTATACAGTATAAGTCTGATAACAGACCCCATTCTATTTGCCTCTACCAGCTTCACTGGCAGCGAGTTCTATGCTCCCTTCTGTGTGAAAAACTTAGCTCTGGCATCTCCCTTGTACCTACTTCCAAACACCTTAAAACATTGCCCTATGGCTCTTGAATTCAATCCCACATGTGATGAACACAACATACGCCTTCTTAACAACATGGTCAGTCTGCTGCTCTGCAGATGGCGACGGACCCCAAAATTTCGCTCACCCTCAACACTGCCAAGAGCCTTACCATTAATATTATATTCTGTCTTCAATTTTGAACAACCAAAATGACCAACTTAACACCTGTTTGGGTTGAACTCCATCTGCACCATCTGTACTTCTGCATTCCATCGATGGCACACTGTTACTTCACACAACCCTGTAGACCATCAACAACACCCTCACCTTTGAAACATCAGCGAATTTACTCACCCACCCTTCTACTTCTTCAAGGAGGAGGGGACCAGAAGAGATCACTGTGGAACACCACTTGTTAAGCTCCTCCATGCAGAAAATGAAACATCTACAACCACCGTTGCTGTTTGTGGGAAAGCCAATTCTGGATCTATAAAGAAAGGTGTCCCTGGATCCCATTGCCTCAATACTTTTTGAATGATCCGCGCATGGGGAACCTTGTCAAATGCCTTCTTGAAATCTATATACACAGCTCCACCTTCATCAATGCGTTTTGATACATTCTCAAAGAACTCAATTAGGTTTGTAAGGCATGAACGGCCCTTGAGAAAGCCATTCTGACTATCCCTGATCAGATTATGTCTCTCAAAATGCTCATGAATTCTGCCTCTCAGTATCTTCACTAACAGCTTACCTACACTGAAGTAAGACTCACTGGTCCATGATGTCCTCCTGGGTTACCTTTACTCACTTTTTTGAACACTGTAACAACATTTGCAAACTTCCAATCATCTGGCACTTCTCCCGTGCTGGTTGATAAGGCAAAGAACATCGCCAGAGGCTCAGCAATTTCCTCACACATTTCCCACAGTATCTTGGGGTATATCTCGCCTAGTCTCAGTGACTTATCTAACTCAATACTTTTCCAATGCTCCGGCACATGGTCTTTCTTAATGTCTATATGCACAAGCGTTTCAATCCACCTATAATTGTGAAGGTCCCTTTCCCTGGTGAATACTGAAGCTACGTGTTCATTAAGCGCCTCCACTACCTGATCCTACACCATGCTGACGTTTCCACTATCACATCTGATTGGCCCTATGATCACATTGCTCATCCCCTTGCTCTTCACAAACCTGTAGAATGCCTTGGGGTTTTCCTTAATCCTGCTCGCCAAGGCCTTCTCCTGGCCCCTTCCAGGTCTCCTAATTCCACTCTTAAACTCCTTCCAGATAACCTTGTAACTTTCTAGAACTATCTATACCAGGTTTATTGAAGCTTTCATAAGCTTTTCTGTTCTTCTGAACTAGATTTGCCACAACCCTTGTACACGATGGTTCTTCTACCTTACCATGCTTTCCCTGCCTCAACGGAACTTACTTGTTCCCTGAACATTTGCGACATTTCTGCCGTGAGTTTCGCTGAAAACACCTGCCCACAATTTATGCTCCTGACTTTCTGCCTAAAAGCATGATATTTCACTCCACACAATTAACTGTTTACACAAATTATGTGCTCCTGCCCTCTCCAGCGCCGTGATGAAGGAGTTAAGAGCTGTGATCACTTCCTCCAAAGAGCTCTCCCTCCCCAGCAACCAGGTTCATTTCCCAATACCAGATCAAGTACAGCCTCTTCTCTAGTTGGCTTATCTACATATTGTGGCAGGAATCCTTCCTGAACACACCTAACAAACTCCACCCCATCCAAAACCCTTGTTCTAAGGAATCACCCAACACAACAATATATCTTTCTATATTTCTAGGTCATCCTCCCCGGTAGTCCTCCCTTTTGTTTTTTATCCTGTCTTTGACTTCCCTCGTCAGCCACGTTTGCCTGATCCTCCCTTTAGGATACTTTTTTTTTATATTTGGCATGTATCTATCTCGTGCCTTTTGCATTGGCCCGGAAACTCCAACCATTACTGCCATGCTGTTATCCTACTAGTGTCCGATTTCAATCAACTCTGGCCATCTCCTCTCTCTTGCCTCTGTTTTCCCTTTCCTCCATTATCACAGTGATACACTGGAGAGGGCGCAGAAGATGTTCACCAGGATGTTGTCTAAATTAGAGGCATCAGCTACTGTGTACAGAGAGTTCGGAAAAACTTAGGCAGTTTTCTCTGGAGTGGAGGAGATTCAGAGTGACCCGATAAAGTCTGACAAGATTACAATAGAAATAGATAGTTGATAGTTGGTATGATTATACTCCCCGAGTCAAAATTTCTAACACCAGAGTGATGAGGATGAATCTCTTCATCCGGCAAGTGGTGATCGTGTGGAATTCAATGCCATGGACGCCAAGTCATCGGGTATATTTAAAAGAGAGTTTGAATAGCGCTTCATTATTAAAGGCGTCAAAGTTCATAGGGAGAAGGCAATAGAATGGGATGGAGAAGGAAAATATAAGACACTGGGACAGGTACAGAAAAAGGAAACTTTAGGGTGAGACGTATCGAACACAGACAGATGGGACAGACTCCGATAGGGGTTCTTGTCTGGCACGGAGTAGTGGGGCTGAGCACCGGTTCATTTTCCACTCTCAGACCTTCACTGACACCATTTTTCTTCAGTACATGTTTCACAAACAATACATTTCAATGTTCAACTTTAATGCAAATTTATTACCAAAGTGTGTTAACCAGATGCTATTGAACAATTCACTCCCTTGTTGGCAAGGCAACTACATTCTCGCCCCCATCCTGGGGTAACGAATCGGACCAATTCCAGAGGGGCAGGGTTGCGTGAGTCTGGGACTTTGTGAAGGTGCCCCAACTCCATCCTCCTCATTCTCCACTTCCCTTCTCACTCCCCTCGCTCACACTCCACTGCATGTGTTAGTGTGTGTGAGAGACCTGCCTGCCCACTTACCCTCCATCAACAATGTCCCCTCTTCCCAAAGACAGTCACATTCCTGTACACTCTCCTGACCGACAGCATTGCATTTGAATGCACGCAGCATAAGGAATAAAATGAATGATCTTGAAATTCAGCTACAGACTGGCAAATTTGACACTGTGGCCATCTGTGAAACTTGGATAAAAGATGGCTGCTGTTGGGAGCTGAACGTCCAAGAATATACGGTGTACCAGAATGATAGGTTACTAGGCAGAGAGGGTGGTGAGGCTCTGTGTTTAAGAAGTAATATTAAATCATTAGAAAAGGATGACATGGGATCGGAAGGTGTAGAGTCTCTTTATGGGTTGAGTTAAGAAATGGCAAAGGTAAAAGTACCCTAATGGCAGTTGTATACAGGCCTCCAAACAGCAGTCAGGATGTGGATTACAGATTACAGCAGTAGGTAGAAAAGGCGTGTCAGAAGGGCAATGTCATGATAATCGTTGGGGATTTTAACATGAAAGTGTATTGGAAAAACCAGTATTGGACCTCAAGAGAGAGTGTTTGTGGAATGTCTAAGGGATGGCTTTTTAGAACAGCTTGTTATTGAGCCCATTAGGGGATTGGCTGTGCTGGATTTGGTGTTGTGCAATGATCCAGAAGTGATAAGGAAGCTTAAGGTTAAGGAGCCCTGAGGGTACAGTGATCACAATATGATCAAATTCACATTGAAATTTGAGAGGGAAAAAATAAAATCCAATGTGTCAGTATTTCAGTGGAATAAAGGAAATTACAATGGCTTGAGAGGGGAACTGGCTGAAGTCGACTGAAAAGGGACATTTGCAGGAAAGACAACAGATGGGTGGAATTTCTGTGAAAAATGAGGGAAATGCAAGACAGATATATTCCAAATAAGAAGAAATTTTCAAAGCAAAGGACACTACTGTGGCTGATAAGTGAAGTCAGTGCCAAAGTAAAAGCAAAAGAGAGGCCAAAGCCAGCTTGATTTGCTGATAGGAAAATCCTGCCTGACAAACCTACTGCAGTTCTTTGAGGAAATTACAAGCAGGGTAGACAAAAAAAAGGAGATGCAGTAGACGTGGTGTACTTGGATTTTCAGAAGGCCATTGACAAGCTGTCACACGAGGCTGCTTAGCAAGATAAAAGCCCATGGAAGTTACTAGCTTGGGTGGAGCACTGGCTGGTTGGCAGAAAACAGAGAGTGGGAATAAAGGGATCCTATCCTGCCGGAGATCCACAGAGGTCGGTGTTGGAAGATCAGCGAGATCTTGGGGTCTGTGTCAATGGTACATGGAAAGCTGCTGCGCAGGTTGACAAAGTTATAAAGAAGGCTTTCATCAATCATGGAACTGAGCTCAAAAGCCGTGAAGTAATGTTACAGATATACAAGGCATTCGTTAGGCCCCACATAGTACTGAGTTCAATTCTGATCACCTCATTACGGGAAGGATGTGGATACAACCGACAGACTGCAGAGGAGATTTACAAGGATTTTGCATGGATTGGACAGCATGCCTCGTGAGAATAGGTTGAGTGAACTTTGGAGTGACGGAAGATGAGAGGTGACCTTATAGAGGTGAGTGAGATGATGAGGGGCATTGATCGAGTCTTTTTCCCATGATTGAAATGGATAAAATGAGGGGCATATTTTTAAGGTGCTTGGAAATAGGAATGGGGGGGATGTCAGAGGCAAACACGAGCAAATCTGCAGATTCTGGAAATGTTGTTGACGTTTGGGGCCAAGACCTTTTGTTAGGACGTCGACAGCGCTTCTCCCTATAGATGCTGCCTGGCCTGCTGTGTTCCACCAGCATTTTGTGGGGATATCAGAGGTAAGTTTTTCACATGGAGAGTGGCAGGTGAGTGGCATGCAGTGTGAAGGTGGATACAATAGGATCTTTTAACTAGGAGCAACAGGTCAACGGCAGATGCCATCTCTCTGGCACGACATTCCTCCCTAGAACACCTGGAGAATAAAGACGCATATGTAAGGCTCCTTTTCATCGACTACAGCTCTGCGTTTAATACCATCATTCCAAATAAACTGATTCCTAAACTCTGGAACCTGGGTCTTGGCACTCTGATCTGCACTGGATCTTCAACTTCCTCACAGACAGGACCCAGGCTGTAAAGATAGGGGACAAGCTCTCCTCTACAATCATTCTGAGCACAGGTGCCCCACAAGGCTGTGTACTCAGCCCCCTGCTGTACTCACTGTACACCCATGATTGTGTAGCCAAATTTCCATCAAACTCAATATATAAGTTTGCTGATGACACCACAATTGTAGGCCACATCTTGGGTAATGATGAGTCTGAGTACAGAGAGGAAATTAAGAACCTGGTGGCATGGTGTGAAGACAATAACCTATCCTTCAACGTCAGCAGGACGAAGGAATTGGTTGTTGACTTCAGAAGGAGCAGCAGACTGCACGACCCCATCTACATCGGTGGTGCGCAGGTGGAACAGGTCAAAAGCTTTAAATTCCTCGGAGTGAATATCACAAATGATCTGACTTGGTCTAACCAAGCAGAGTCCACGGCCAAGAAGGCCCACCTGCACCCTTACTTCCTGAGAAAGCTGAAGAAATTTGGCCTGTCCCCTAATACCCTCACTAATTTTTATAGGTGCACCGTAGAAAGCATTCTTCTTGGGTGCACCACAAACTGGTATGGAAGTTGTCCTTTCAAAGACTGGAGGAAGCTGTAGAAGATCGTGAACCTAGCCCAGCACATCACACAAACCAGTCTTCCATCCTTGTACTCACTTTACACCACACGCTGTCGGAGCAGTGCTGCCAGGATAATCAAGGACAAGACCCACCCAGCCAACACACTTTGTGTCCCACTTCCCTCCGGGAGAAAGTTCAGGAGCATGAAGATACGTACGGCCAGATTTGGGAACAGCTTCTTTCCAACTGTGATAAGACTGCTGAACAGATCCTGACCCGGATCTGGGCCGTACCTTCCAAATATCTGGACCTGAATTGCACTACCTTACTTTCCCATTTCTATTTTCTAATTATAATTTATAATTTAAATTTTTATTATATTTACTTTGATTTGTACTTCAGGGAGCGCGAAGCACTGAAACAAATATCACTGTGATGATTGTACGCTCTAGTATCAATTGTTTGGTGACAATAAAGTATTTGTATTTGTAAGAGATTCTTAGATAGATAAATGGAGCTTGGTAAAATAGAGAGTTATATGGTAGTGAAATATGAGGTACTTTCTCAAACAGGTTACACGTTCGGCACAACAATGTGGGCCGAAGGGCCTGTAATTATACTGTGGATTTCTGTCTCGATATTAACTTCTCATCTTCTAACAAGGCACACAGCACTAATTGACATTCTTACTGACTCTTCATCCGAGATTAACGAGGAAATATGTTTTTGTTCCGAGTTACTAATCCTTAGATTTACATAGCTGGAGCTCGGCAGTGTTTAGGAGATAGATCCGCTCCCATTTCCTCCGGCTGTATGGAACAACACTGGTCGTGTCAGCCATGGCTGCCTCTTTACCCAGAAGGCCCCACGATCGAGAACGATCTAGCGATGCGCATGCGCTGCAGAAAAGGTGCGAGCTCCAGCGTTCATCCGCCGAAAGTTCCCCGGTGCCCGGGTACGAATCGTGGTACTGAGAAAGAGGGAACAGACCAGGACTGTCCTGGGTACAGGACCAGTGCGGCAAGAGCCCTTCAATTGTGCTGATTGATTTCCGACCAAAGACCCCTCCCACCCACGGCCGATCCTTGTGATCCTCTCGTCTACTGGGCGCATGCGCGATATTTGGGCCGATCTCAGCCCTCTGCGCATGCGCATGTGCGTAAACGGCAGAAAATCTGCAGGTGCGGAAATCCAAAGCAACACACGGACGATGCTGGAGGAAAGTCACCGGGGGGCAGGCAGCGTTTCAGACCGACACCCTTCTTCAGGACTGGAAAGGAAGGGAGGGAGTCAGAATGTGGGGGAGGTGAGTAGAAGGGTAAACTGAGAGAGGGTGAGGAGTGAAGTAAAGGGCTGGGAAGTTGATTGGTGAGAGAGATAAAGGGCTGGAGAATAATAAAAATACATACTTTATTGATCCCGGGTGGCGAATTCATTCGTTACAGCAGCAACATTTACAAGCACACTTAGCAGTGTGCAGACTTTACTAAAGATATAGAGAATATAGTATACAGACAATAATACTGTACCAACGCACAATAATATATGACAACAATAATGCTCAGATTATTGAACTAAGATGTGTGTTCACCTAGCGCAGAAAGATGAACTGTTGCATTTAGGTAGAAAGATTTTCTGTAACTATCCTTGAGACAGCAGGGATGAGTGAGTCTGTTCGAAGGAGGTGTGGGGGTCTAAGCTGCCTATCAGGTAGGTCATGGAGAGGATATTCCAGCTTATCCATAATCGATAACAGTTTGTTTAATGACCACGAAAGAGACCGGGTTGTGGCCAAGGATGGATCCAGCCTTTCCGATGAGCTTATTTTGTCTTTTTGCATCACAGCACCGATGCTTCTCCCCCAACATAAAGCAGCAAAGAAGACTGCACTCGCTACAACAGACTGGTAAAAGATCTCCAACATCCTGCCTCACACATTCAAGGATCTCGGCTTCCTTAGAAAATAGAATCCACTCACCTGTTCTTGAAAACAGCCCTTCTACTGGTTTTCCATTCAGGTCTATTGCCAAGGTGAACACCCAAGTATTTGCACTCCTCCAACAAAGTAAACTCTTCTCCCAGAATGTAAACAGGACTCGTCACTGTCCTCTTCGTCCTAAAATCAATCACCATCTCCCTGGTTTTGGCCACATTCAGGAGCAGGTGATTCCTCCCTCACTATTCCACAATCCTGTGCACCAGTCCTCTGTACTCCAATTCCTGCCCATCTCAGATGCACCCAACTACCACAGACTCATCAGAGAACTTCTGCAAGTGGCCAGACTCAGAGCTGTACTGGAAGTCTGAGGTGTAGAGTGTGAACGGAAACGGTGACAGGACAGTCCCTTGTGGGGCTCCAGTGTCACTCACCTCCCCCTCAGGCAGAGGACCACCCAGAGGTACAAACTGGGGTCTACCAGTCAGGAAGGCAGTGATCCAGGAGAGAGTGGATTTGTCCACGCCCATCCTTTGCAACTTCCTGCTCAGGAGACGTGGCTGGATTGCATTGAAGGCACCAGAGAAGTCTAAAATCATGATTCTCACAATGCCACCAGCATCATTCCGGTGGGAGTGAACTCACTGCAAAAGGTTGATGATAGAAAATAGAAACAAAGAAAACCTGCAGCACAATGCAGGCCATTTGGCCCACAAAACTGTGCCAAACACGTCCCTACCTTTGAAATGTCTAGGCTTACTTATAGCCCACTATTTTTCAAAGCTCCATATACCTGTCTAAAAGACTCTTAAAAGACTCTATCGTATCTGCCTCCACCACCGTCTCTGGCAGCCCATTCCACGCACTCACCACTCTCTGAGTAAACATTTTTTTACCCCTGACGTCTCCTCCGTACCTACTTCCAAGCACCTTAAAAATAGCCCTCTCATGCTAGCCATTTCAGCCCTGCGGAAAAGCCTTTGACTAGCCACATGATCAATGCCTCTCGTTATCTTGTACACTTCTATCAGGTCACCTCTCATCCTCCGTCGCACTAAGGAGAAAAGGCCGAGTTCAGTCAACCTATTCTCATAAGGCATGCTCCCCAATCCAGGCAACATCCTTGTAAATCTCCTCTGCATCCTTTCTATGGTTTCCACATCCTTCCTGTAGTGAGCTGACCAGAATTGAGTACAGTACTCCAAGTGGGATCTGACCAAGATCCTATATAGCTGCAACATTACCTCTCGGCTCCCATATTCAATTCCACGATTGATGAAGGCCAATGCATACGCCTTCTTAACCACAGAGTCAACCTGCGCAGCAGCTTTGAGTGTCCTATGGACTCGGACCACAAGATCCCTCTGATCCTCCACATGGCCAAGAGCCTTGCCATTAATGATATAATCTGCCATCATACTTGACCTACCAAAATGAACCACTTCACACTTATCTGGGTTCAACTCCATCTGCCACTTCTCAGCCCAGTTGTGCATCTATCGATGTCTCACTGTAATCTCTGACAGCCCTCCACCCTGTCCACAACACTACCAACCTTTGTGTCATCAGCAAATTACTGACCTATCGCTCCACTTCCTCATCCAGGTCATTTATAAAAATCACAAAGAGCAGGTGTCCCAGGACAGATTCCTGAGGCACGCCACTAATCACCAACCTGTTCACCACATGGTGTCCTCCATTGCAGAATATGACACATGTACAACCACAGTTTGACTACTGTGGGCTAGCCAGTTCTGGATCAACAAATGCCTTGCTGAAATCCAGAAACACTACATCTACGGCTGTACCTTCATCAATGTGTTTAGTCACATCCTCAGAAAGTTCAATCAAGCTCGTAAGGCACGACCTGCCCTTGACAAAGCTATGCTCACTATTCTTAATCATATTATGCCTCTCCAAACATTCATAAATCCTGCCTCTCAGGATCTTCTCCAACAACTTACTAACCACAGTAAGACTCACTGGTCTATAATTTCCTGGGCTTTCTCTACTCTCATTCTTGAATAAGGGAACAACATTCGCAACCCTCCAATCCTCCGGAACCTCTCCCATCCCCATTGATGATGCAAAGTTCATCGCCAGTGGCTCAGTAATCTCCTCCCGCGCATTCCACGGTAGCCTGGGGTATATCTCATCCAGTCCTGGTGACTTATTCAACTTGGCGCTTTCCAAAAGTTCCATCACATGGTATCATCCACTCCTGCCACACAACAATCTGGAATGACACACAAAATACAGACAAAATAATATGAAAAACGACAAAATGTAGGAGCTGCTGCAACAAGCTGTCACAGGAGCAGAGGCATCTGAGAGTGTGAGTAGCTTGGAGTGTCCCAGCTGACAGTGACTGCAGGTCCGGGCAGGAGGCAGCCGGAGAGACGTGGTTTCTGTCAGCCCCAGGGTACTGAAGGCCTGTGCAAGTCTGCTCTCTGGTGTTTTGGCTCACTGTTACAATCTGAGACTGAGTCAGGAAAAGACACCGGTGCTGTGAACGACTTCTTGCTTGGTTCCTTTACCAAATAAGGCAACTCCATCTGCACTTAATGACTACAGACCATTTGCCCTCACATCGCATGCGATGAAGGTGATGGAGAGGCTGGTCCTGACTTACCTTGGACCCTCCACAGTTTGCCTACCAACCTCATGAGGGTGTGGATGATGTCATCATCTACCGGTTGCAGCGAGCTCTCTCCCACTGGGATGATGCTTGTGGCATTGTGAGAATCACGTTTTTTTATAATTTCTCTAGTGCCTGCAATAAAATCCATCCACGTCTTTTGAGCAAGAAGCTGCAAAGGATGGATGCAGACAAATCCTGCATTACTGACTACCTGGCAGACAGACCCCAGTTTGTACCGCTGGGAGGTTCTCTGCCTGAGGGGGAGGTGAGTGACACTGGAGCCCCACAAGGAACTGTCCTGTCACCGTTTCCGTTCACACTCTACACCTCAGACTTCCAGTACAACTCTGAGTCTGGCCACTTGCAGAAGTTCTCTGCGGCAGTTGGGTGCATCAGAGATGGGCAGGAGTCGGAGTACAGTGGACTGGTGGACAGGATTGTGGAATAGTGAGGGAGGAATCACCTGCTCCTGAATGTGCCAAAACCAGGGAGATGGTGATTGATTTTAGGAGGAAGAGGACTGTGACGAGTCCTGTCTGCATTCTGGGAGAAGAGATTGCGGTGGTGCAGGGGTATAGCTACTTGGGGGTTTTCCTCAGCAATAGACATGACCGGAAAAACAACACCAAGGCTGTTTACAAGAGGGGGTGAGTGGACTCCATTCTCTAAGGAAGCCAAGATTCTCCAATATGTGAGACAGGATTTTGTGGATCTTTTACCAGTCTGTTGTAGCGAGTGCAGTCTCCTTTGCTGATCTATGCTGGGGGAGCAGCAACCGTGTTGTGATGCAAAAAGACTCAGTCAACTCATCAGAAAGGTTGAATCCGTCCTTGGCTGCATCCCGGAGCGCTTTGAGTTATTTGCGGAGAGGAGGTCACTGAACAAACTGTTATCCATTACGGACAATCTGACGCATCCCCTCCATGACCTACTGAATAGGCAACGGAGCCCCAACCCACCTTTCTAACAGTCTCACTTCGAGCTCCGCTGTGAGAAGGTTTAATACAGGAACTCTTTCCAACCAAATGCAGTAAGCGTATACAGCAGTTCATTTTCTGCGACAGGAGCTCAATATTCTCTGCAGTATTATTTCATACATTATTATTGCACATTGGTACATTATTAGTATTCTATATTATATTTTTAGTGAAATCTGCACACTGCTAAGTGTGTTTTTCAACGTTGCTGCTGTAATGAAATAATTCACCACTCGGGATCAATAAAGTATTAATTATTATTGTTATTATCATTCTGCAGACCTTTATCTCTTTCACCAATCAACTTCCCAGCTCTTTACTTCACCCCTCACCCTCTCTCGGTTTCACCTCCCCCCAGATTCTTACACCCTCCCTTCCTTTCCAGTCCTGAAGGTTGGTCTCGGTCTGAAACGCCGAGTGTCCATTGGTGCTGCCGACCCACCTGACGGAATTCTGCGTCGTTGCTCTGGATTTCTGCATCTGCAGATAGCCACTAGTTTGACCTAATACGCATGCGCAAAGGTCTGACGTAATCCGAAAATGGCGCTTGCGCTCAGCAGGCGAGAGGCTGACGAGGATCGCTCAGAGGTAGGAGGGGGCTGCGGGCGGGAATCAATCACCGGCGTCTGAAACGCGATTGAAGGGCTAATACTGTGAAATCATGCACCCCAGGACAGCCCCGGCCCTCTGTCTCTCTCTCAGTCCCACGATCTGCACCTGGGCCCCGGGTAGCTTTCGGCTGATGCCGCCGCCATTTCTGTGGCGCATGAGCAGCGCTGCATCGTTCGGTGGTGGACAGACAGGTTTCTCGTTCGTGGGGCCTTCTGGGTAAAGAGGCAGCCATGGGTAATAGTACTATCGTTGTCCCCATACAGTCGGTGAAATTGCGAGCGGATGCATCTTCCAAACACTGCCGAGCTGCAGCAATATAAATATAAGGATTAGTAACTCAGAACAAAAATATATTTCCCAGTTAATCTCAGATAAAGAGTCTAGCTTCCAGTCAGTAAAAATGTCAATTAGTGCTACATGGAAAAAAAACACTTCCACCTGCTTTACTTCTCTCCGGGTAAATAATGATATGAAACTCTCTTGTCCTCGATGACAAGTGACTTGTGTCTTCCACATCACAAAAATGCCATACTCCGATGAGAATAAACAATGCCCTCCCTTCATGTTCATTGGCATTGCTATTGATGGGTTCATTACTGCTAATCAGCTGGGTGGAGGGAATTTGAGTAATTAGAAAATCTCCAGGATCATACATGCAGTAACAAAGGCTCTTTGTAGTGTTGTGGAACATGACCAGAAGTTGAAATAATCCTAAAGGGCAGAGACAAATTGAGCCAAATCACAGGCAGAAATAACCCATGTTCATACAGACAGGAATATAGTCAGTGAATTCAATGGTCACTCAGGATGTCTGGCCCTTGCCTTGTTAAAAAATGTGGAGTTAATATAGAGATCTACAGTACATTACACACCCTTCGGCCCACAATGGTGTGCAGACTGTACAACCTAATTGTGAAATTTCCTGACCACATAACCCTCTATTTTTCTAAGCTCCATGTACCTATCTAAGAGTCTCTTAAAAGGCCCTATTGTACCCCTCTGCCACCTTCACAGTGCATTCCCCACACCCACCACTCTGTGTGAAAAACATACCTCTGACATCCCCCTTGTAACTACTTCCAAGCCCGTTAAATCTATGCCCCCTCATGTTAGGCAATTCAGTCTTGGGAAGAAGCCTCTGACTATCCACAGGATCATCTGATTGGCCTCTGTCAGGTCACCTTTTGTCTTCCATCACTCCAAAGTTCACCCAACCTATTCTCATAAGGCATGCTCTCCAATCCACGCAACATCCTTCTAAATCTCCTGTGCACACTCTCTAGATTAACCACATCCTTCCTGTAGTGAGGAGACAAGAATTGAACACAGTACTAAAAGTGGTGTCAAACTTAGGCCTTATATAGCTGTAACATTACCTTATGGCTTTAAACTCATTACCATGGTTGATGAAGGCCTTATTAACAACAGTGTAAAACTGCACAGCAGCTTTGCGTGTACTATTAACACAAACACCGAGACCTCGCTGATCCTCCAAATTGCCAAGAATCCTAATTTGTATTCTGTCTTCAACTTTGACCTACCAAAATGAACCACTAGGTTGAACATTTACCACTTCTCAGCCCAGTTCTGCATCCTATTGCTGTCGTGCTCCCCTCTGACAACCATCTAGACTATCCACAAAACCCCCAACTTTTGTGTCATCAGCAGCATCACAAACTCGCCCTTCTATTTCCTCTCAAGGTCATTTTAAAATCTCACAAAGAGGAGGGGTCCCAGAACATATCCCTGTGGAACACCACTGGTTACCGTCCTCCGTGTAGTACACAAACCATCTACATCCACCTTTTGGTTTCTGTGGACAAGCCAATTCTGGATCCACAAAGCAAGGTCTACTTGGATCCTTGCCTCAGTACTTTCTGAATGAGCCTTGCACGAGGAAGCTTATCAAAAGTCTTACTGAACCATGTACCCTACATCCAGTGCTTTACCTTCATCAGTGTGTCTTGTTACATCCTCAAAGGATTCAAACATGCTCGTAAGGCAAGACCTGCCATTGACAAAGCCATGCTGACTGACAGATTATGTCTCTCCTAATTCTCATAATTCCAGCTTCTCAGGATCTTCTCAAACAACTTTCACACCACTGAGGCAAGACTCACTGGTCTATAATTTCCTGGGTTACCTCTACTCCATTTCTTGAACAATGGAACAATGTCTTCCAATCCTCTGGTAGCAATCCCTTCCGGATTGATGATACTAAGTTTATGACCAGAGGCTCAGCAATCTCCTCCCTCGGTATCCTGGGGTATATCTGAACTTGAGTTTCTCCAGCGAGTTGAACTGGGTAAAGTTGTGATGCCAGAGCTCATATTGAGAGGAGATCTTACAGAAACATGTAAAATTATGACAGAGACAAGAGAGTTGTTTCCACTGGTAGGAGAGGCTAGAACTGAAGGATATTGCCTCAGGATTCAGGGGATTTGGGATGGAGATGAGGAGGAACTGCTTTTCTCTGAAGGTGGTGAATCTGTGGATTTCTCTGTCCAATGAAGGAGTGGGGGCTACCTCAGTAAATGTATTTCAAACAAGGTTGGATAGATTTTTGCATAGTAGAGGAGTTAGGGGTTATGGGGAAAAGGCAGGTAGGTGGAGATGAGTCAATGGCCGGATCAGCCATGATCTTATGAAATGGAGGACCAGGCTCAAAGGGCCAGATGGCCTACTCCTGCTCCTATGTCTTGTGTTCTTATGTTATCACTGCAAACTAAAATCTCACCTGAAGTATTGTCCTTCACCCATTGATGTCTTTTGCAATTATTTTTGCAGGTTTGAAATTGCAGAACACTTGTGTACCGGAATCTCAAAAACAACATGTCAATTTTGCGGTCTCTGTCCATATTTAAGGAGTGAGCAAATATTTTCCTTGCAACACCAACACATCGGTTTTCAATCCTTGGAAACAGCGAATTATCTTATTCCATCTGGAAATGTATTTTGCTTCTGAAATGAAGAATTCTGTTGTATCTCAGTATTGTCCACTGGAACCGGGGTGCTGAGAACACACCACCATTTGTTCACTGGAGATCAGTTCTTCAACTGCATTGACTGTACAAGGGATTCAAACGTCTGACTTTCTGAATTGCCAGAGAATTGATCGCAGTGAGATATCATTCTCCTTCTCTCAGTGTGGGAAGGGATTCTCTCAGAGGCTGCCCGCAGACACGCCAGTGAATTCACCGTGGGGAGAGGCCACTCACCCGCTCTGTGTGAGTGAGGGGATCTACTCAGCCATCCAGCCTGAAGATACATCAGCAAGTTCACACCATAGTGCGATGCTCCACTTGTTCTGCAAGCGGGAAGCCATTCTGTTATTGGTGCTCAAGGTATAGCAGAAAATTCACTAGTGACAGGACACTGACCTGCTCAGACAGTCAAAAGGCGTTCACCCATGCCACAGTGACAGCAGCGGGTTCACACCGGGAAGAAGCCATTCACCTGCTCTTTGTGGGAAAGGATACATGCAACCATCTCAAGTGAATGAACACCAGTGAGTTCACTCTGAGAAGATGCCGTTCACCTGCTCAGACTGTGGGAAGGAATTCACTCGCTCATCCACCCTACATAGACACCAGCGAGTTCACACCGGAGAGAGGCCGTTCACCTGCTCAGACTGTGGGAAGAGATTCACTCAGTCATGCACACTGCAGAGACACTGGCGAGTTCACACTGGGGGGAGGCCATTTACCTGCTCTGTATGTGGGAAAGGGTTCACTCAATCATCTCAACTGAATGAACACCAGCGAGTTCACACTGAAAAGATGTCGTTCACTTGCTCAGCCTGTGGGAAGCGATTCACTTACTCGTCCACACTACAGAGACATCAGCGAGTTCACACTGGGGAGAGACCATTCACATGCTCAGACTGTGGGAAGGGATTCAGTCAGTCAAATTGCCTACTGACTCACCAGTTTGTTCACACTGGAGAGTGGCCATTTCGCTGCTCTGAATGTGGAAAGGGATTTGCTCGGTCATCCACCCTTGTGAATCACTGTAGAATTCACACTGGTGAGAAGCCGTTCACATGCTCTGAATGTGGGAAGCGATTCACTCAGTCAGCTCAACTGAAAGAACATCGGTTAGTTCACACGGGGAAGCCGTTCACCTGCTCGGACTGTGGGAAGGGATTCACTCAGTCACATCAACTACTGACACACAAGTTAGTTCACTCTCGGCAGTGGCCGTTCACCTGCTTAGACTGTGGGAAGGGGTTCGCTCGGTCATCTCACCTGAAGTTGCATCAGCGAGTTCACACAGGGGAGAAGCCATTCACCTGCTCTGAATGTGGGAAGGATTTCACTTATTCATCTCAACTGAAGGTACATCAGCGAGTTCACACTGGGGAGAAGCCATATACATGCTCTGAATGTGGGAAACGATTCACTCAGTCAGCTAAACTGAAGGAGCATCAGCGAGTTCACACTGGGGAGAAGCCGTTCACCTGCTCAGACTGTGGGAAGGGATTCACTTGGTCATCTCAACTGAAGGTACATCAACAACTTCACACTGGGGAGAGGCCGTTCACCTGCTCTGAATGTGGGAAGGGATTCACTCGGTCATCCCACCTGAAGTTGCATCAGCGCGTCCACACTGGGGAGCGGCCGTTCACCTGCTCAGACTGTGGGAAAGGGTTCACTTGGTCATCTCAACTGAAGGTACATCAACAACTTCACTCTGAGAAGAGGCCATTCATATCCTCTGAATGTAGGAGGTAATTCACTCAGCGAAACTCAAGAAACATCAGTTCGTTCACATGGGAACGGAACCGTTCACATGCTCTGAAAGAATTTACTTGGTTATCGGACTTTAAAGTACATCAGAAAATTCATACTGTGGGATGCCCCTCACTTGTTCTGAGTGTGTGAAACGATTCACTCAAGACATCTCAATTGAAAGATCATACAACGAGTTCACACTGTGAACTCATCTGCTCTGACTGTGGGAACGAATTCGCACTTTCATCCACCTACTGACACACCAGACTGCTTTCAGCAGTGAGAGTATGTTGACCTGCTCAGACTGTGGGAAATCATTCACACACTGATCCACACTGCAGAGACAGTGGTGGGTTCACACTGTGCGGAGGGTGGTCACCTGCTCAGACTGTGGGAAATCATTCACACACTGATCCACGCTGCAGAGACAGTGGCGGGTTCACACTGTGGGGAGGGTGGTCACCTGCTCAGACTGTGGGAAATCATTCACACACTGATCCATACTGCAGAGACAGTGGTGGGTTCACTCTGTGGGGAGGGTGGTCACCTGCTCAGACTGTGGGAAATCATTCACACACTGATCCACACTGCAGAGACAGTGGCGGGTTCACACTGTGAGGAGGGTGGTCACCTGCTCAGACTGTGGGAAATCATTCACACACTGATCCACACTGCAGAGACAGTGGTGGGTTCACTCTGTGGGGAGGGTGGTCACCTGCTCAGACTGTGGGAAATCATTCACACACTTATCCACGCTGAGGTGGGTTTCAATCAGTCATTCATCCTTGTGTCGCCCTACTGAGCTTTGACGCATCGATAATCAGAGAGATCAGAAGCTTGAGAGAACGTAATTCATTCAGTTTCACCAATCGAGTATTAAAGGCAATGGTTCAGGGCAGGTTATTTTTGAGATTTCAGCAGTGGCCAATCAGCATTCAGGATTAATTATCAAGATGATATTAAAGTTAGGCAGGGGCAGATGGAGCAGTCATTGCTGGAGTGGGCAGAGTTGGAGCAGAGACTTTGAGACTTTACCTCATTGAGGTTTCAATGAGGAGAGCATTCAATTGGAGAAGACAAAATTATGCTGGATGTAGAATTTTTTGCCCCCCTTCTTTACATTTGCCCATTTAGATCAGTGAAGATGCCTGGCAGGTTAGTGGAAAGCTCCTCTGGCGGGATGTGGGAAGGCAGGGGACTTCCCCGTGTCCCTGATAACTACACCTGTGAGAAGCGCATCCAGCTTCAGCTCCAAACAATCCACATTCAGGAGTTGCAACTGGAACTGGATGAACTCCAGTTCATTCGGGAGGCTGAAGGGGTGATAGGTAGGGCATACAGAGAGGTAGTTGCCCACAAGGGGCACGTCACAGGAAACTGGTTGACAGTCAGGAAGGGGAAAGGGGGAAACAGACAGTGCAGTTTACCCCTGTGTCATGCCCCTGAGCAACACATATATCACTTCAGATCCTGTTGGGGACGGTGGGATGACCTGGCAAAGGAAAGTCACAGTAATAGGGTCTCTGGCACTTAGTCTGGCTCCGAGACGTGAGAAGGGAAGGGTAGAGAAGAGGTGAACTGTGGTCATAGGTGATTTGTTAGCTAAGGGAACTGACTGGATGTTCTGTGGGTGAGAATGGGATTTTGGGATGATATGTTGCCCCCTGCGTGCTAGCATCTGCAACATCTCGGGTCCAGTGTGCAGCATTCCTACGGAGGGTGAACAGTGAAGGTTGTGGTCCATGTGGGTACCAATGACATGGGCTGGTAGGGTAACGAGGTTCTGCAAAGGGAGTTCAGGGAGTGAGGTACTAAATTAAATGGCTGCTTGTCCAGGGCTGTGAGCTCAAGACTGCCACCTGTGGCAGGTGCCTGGAATTGGAAGAATATACCGTTTAACACGGTAAGGAGTTGGTGCATCAGGGAGGGCAGAAGGTTTTTGGACCTTCTGAGCTGTTGAGGATTGCTCTGTATGGTGGAGTGTGAGTGTGTTGGGGAGAGAGGACATCATTCATAGAGCGTGACTGGACAGGCATTTCTCTTTCACACACGCAAACATGCAGTGGAGTGAGGTGAAAAGAGGAATGAGGAAGATAGAGTTATGGCTCCTTCACAAAGTCCCAAACTCAATCCTCCCCCTTTGGAATTGGTCCCAATCCCTACCACAGGCTGGGGTTGGGCATTGAGTTACCGTGCCAACATTTTTGTGAATTGTTCAATAACACCTGGTTAACACACTTTGATAATAAATTTACGTTGAACTTGAACTTTGAAATGTATTGTTTGTGAAACGTACTGATGAGAAATGGTCTCTGTGAAGGTCTGAGAGTGGAAAATGAACCGGTGCTCAGCCCCACTGCTCCGAGCCAGACAAGAACCCCTATTGGGGTCTGTCCCATCTGTCTGTGCTAGACACGTCTCACTCTAAAGTTTCCTCTTTCTGTCCCTGTCACAGTGTCTTTTATTTTCCTTCTCAACCCTATTCTCCCGCTTTCTCCCGATCACCTTTGACACCTTTACTAATCTATCACTGATCACTCTCTGTTTTAAATAAACCAAATGACTTGGCCTCTGAGCCATCCATGGCAATGCATTTCACAGTTCCTTGATGCAGAAGGTTAAAAATGGTAGCTATCTACTCCATCACGATCTCTCACCCTGAGCCTCCTCCAATCCAGAGAAAACAGCCCAAGTTTGTCCCAACACCTTACACTGTCGCTCATGCCACTAATCCAAACACATCCTGGTGAACCTGTTCAGACTGCCCCAGGCACCAGTGTTGTAACGGGCTTTAAGTATGTAAATAGTGGGTTATTGATCAATAAGTGTGTCAAATGATGGGTAGAAGGCAGTAGTGTGGAGTTTGCAGGAAAATCCAATGGCGGTATTTGAATGGTGAAGAAGACTCAATGGATGGAATGGCTATTTCATTTCCCATGACTTGTGGTGTAGTAGTGAGAAGACGAAGCCATGGCGAGGAAGGTGCAGCTGCAGGTAAGATTGGGTGCCTGTGTAGGAGGTGGTGTCAAGCACCCTTAATTTCGTCTTATTACCAACTATTAACTCAGACTGTATCAATCATGATTATTTTTACTGCAGCAAGGGAAACTAGCACTGCACAGGAGCTGGTAATAGCTTTGTCCAGAAAAAACACAAGGTATTACATTCACTCCTTCAAACACTAGTTTTAGGACAGGGTGCATTCTGGATCACCAGTGACCTGAAAGAACTTTCAAATAAGAAGTGGAAAGCCTTCAGGTGTGGAGACAGACAAGTCCTGAGGCGAGTACAGAGTGAACTGAGGGTAGGGCTGAGGTCGGGCGAAGCTTCCTACAAGAGGAAGCTGGAGTACAAGCTCCAGCAGAGTAGCAAACGGGACGTGTGGTCAGGCAAGAAGCAGACCATTGGCTTCAAGGTTAAGGAAAGGAAGATTGAGGGCTGCCTGGACAGGGCCAACGTATCGAATTTGTTTTTCAAAACAGGTTCAGCTCGGGATCTCCTGCTGTTCTCTGCCCCACCTCTTGCCAAAACTACACCCTCCCTCTGAGGATTTCCCCCGCCCCCAGTGTGTTGTCTTTCCAGACCGTTACCTTGGAGTATCCTTTCTCCAAGGGTATGATCACCCTCCCCTCCCCACCCACACCGTCAACTGTGACTACAGGTCAATCTGAGGAGATACTGGAGACACTACATCAAGGCAAGACTGTTGGTCCCAGACGGTATCAGCCCCAGGGTAATGAAGGCCTGTATGAGACAGCTGTCTGGTATTTTGCAGCACCTTTATGATCTGAGTCTGAGTCAGGAAAAGATACCGGTGCTGTGGAAGTTTTCCTGCCTGGTTCCTCTACCCAGGATGGTAACACAAACATGACTTAATAACTACAGACCAATTGTCCTAACATCTTCCTTGATGAAGGTGCTGGAGAGGCTGGTGTTGACCACAGTTGAGATCTTCATTGGACCCTTTACAGTTTGCCAAGCAGCATCTTGCAGGAGTGAATGGTGCCATCATCTACCTGTTGCAGCATAGAGCTGCAAAATTGAGTTGCCGACAAAATGGTCCGAAGAGTTCCAACAAAGATCTCTTCACTGGTGCCGGGTAATTCGTAGATGAAACTATCTTCTCCCCCTCTCAAAATAAAAACAATAATTAGGTCAATGGAAGTAGGCAGTACTTCAGATGAACTAAATAACACATACCCATTGTCTCAGCAACCAGATTTCCCATCTATCAGCAGATTCCTAAATGGACAGTGAATCAATATTTTCTTTGTGGAACTCAGCAGACTAGGAAGCATCGAAGGAAAAAACTACAGTCAATGTTTTGGGCCATAACCTTTCGGCAGAGCTGGAGGAAAAGAAAACACTCAAGGCGGGAGGGGATTGGGATGGTGGGAGGAGGGGAGAGAGAAACGCCAGGCGATAGTTGAAACCGGCAGAGGGAGGGTTGATGTAAATAGCAAGGAAGTTGATTGGTGACAGAGATAGAAGATGGATGGATGAAAGAAAAAAGGGAGCGGGGAGGAGCAGCAGAGGGAGGCGATGGGCGAGCAATAAGATAACATGATAAAGGGATTAGGGGATGGGAAATGGTGAAGGATGTGAAAGCATTACTGGTTGGAAGCTATTCAGCTAGAATATAAAGTGCATGGCTTTATCCCGACAGTTAAGGAGATTGGATGGACATATTGGAATGGGAATGGGAAGTGGAATTTAAATATGAGGCCTTTGGGAAATCCCGCTTGTTTTGGTGGATGGAGCACCACTCTGCTGGCATGTCAATTTCATTACACACTCCCATTCTGATATGTCATTTTGTGGGTGTGGCTCAGATATCCAGCATCTGCAGACTTTCTTTATTTTAACAATATTTTTCCTTTCTGCTCAAATAATGAAATTTGAGCTGATATATGTACTTGTAATAATCTACTGTTTTTATTGTTATGCACTGAAAGTATTGCTGCCACTGAACGACACATTTCACAAAGTATGCCAGTGATAATAAACGTGATTCAGTTCAGAATCGCAATCTGACCTTCGCCCACCAGGCTATGTGAATAGGTGGCGTGTTTAATAGAGATATGAATAATACAGAACTTTATTTGAACCACTAACAAAACTGTCAATTTGGTTTGTATTTTATTTACAGAGCCGACATTATAATGTCGCCAGATGTTTGACTCCATGCCTCCATACCTCCCTGAATTTCCTTTGTGTCACCGTGTAGATAGCTTGGAATATGGGGAAGTCAAGGGGATGGAACCGAAAATGTAACGGTGATAGTAATGTCGCGACAAGACACAGTCAGACACCTTCTCGAGGCTGACATTTTGATGCTTCCCCCGACGATTTCTTCTTCCCTTAAATCGTCCTTTTTTTTCCCGTATGCATTTGGATTCCCATTTATATATAAAATTTTCTGGTATGTTTTCTCCTATCTTATCTAATTCTATTCTAATCCATGCTGGTTTTTCTTCATCAAAAAAGACGCAATAAATCTAAGTTGATTTGCTTTATAATAATTATTAAAATTTGGAAGTTGTAACCCTCCTAAATCAAATTTATATGTCAATTTTCCAATGATATTCTTGACATCTTTCCTTTCCAAAGAAATTTCCTTACATATTTATTCAGTTCTTGAAAAAATTTCTGAGGTAATTGTATTGGTAAAGTTTGAAATAAATATTGCAATCTAGGAAATATATTCATTTTTACAGCATTATCTCTACCTATTAATGCTATTGGTAACATCATCCATTTATCAAGATCCTCTTTTATTTTTTTTTATAATGGCAAATAATTTTGTTTATATAATTTTTTTACATCATTATCAACTCTAAAACCTAAATATTTTATCCCATTTATTGTCCATCGAAATTGAGTTACTATGAGAAATACAATAAATGTTCGACTTAGATTAATAGAATATATGTATTTTTTACATCAATTATATATAACACCACAGAAAATAAATAGATTAAATTCAAATATGTCTGACCAATGTTTTCGATGTAATCAAGTAATTGGTACTTTTTTACATTCTACTTGGTCTTGTTTTAAAATTCAACCATTTTGGATAAATCTAAGACTTTTATTGGAACAAATTACTGGAGTACAACTTCCACATAGTCCAGTATTATTTTTATTAGGAGACATTGAAGGGATAATACCGAAAGTTAAATTGAATAAGTATCAGAAAAAAATTATAAAAATTGCATTGGCAGTAGCCAAAAAAGTTATCGCAGTTACTTGGAAATCTGATTTATATTTAACTATGGATCGTTGGAATAATGAAATACATAGTTGGATTCCACTTGAAAAAATTACATACAATCTAAGAAATGAATATGATATATTTTTGAAAATTTAGTTCCCATACTTAAAAAAGATAGGATTAAATACATAGGTCCTTTGAAGATAAAATTATAAAGTAATTGGGGAAAGAAAAAAATAAATATTAAAATTATTTTGAACTCCATGGAGCATGTGGGGATCCTCCGATATCCAGGCAATCTTTCTCTTTTATCTTTTTTTTTCTTTCGATAAGGGTTAAGGGGGAGGGGGTTAAGGAGAGGGGAGGTTAATATTATTTTTCTTACTATTTTATCATCACATTTATTCTTGTAATTTTCTAAAATTTAATAAATAAATAATTAAAAAAAAAAAAGGAAAAATCGTCCTTAGGTCATGTAACCGCTTCTTTGAGGGTCTGTACTTCTCCCATTGGGATTCACGGATAGAGGGTGAGGATGTGACCCAAATATTTATCAAATTGAGTCGTGACACTCCGTCACAAGACTGAGCTCAGTTATATTTCACTTCCCATCTTGACATTTTGATTGGTTCAATAGGTGCATTTCATGTCAGAGAAATGTATACAATATACATCCTGAAATGCTTTTTCTTCACAGACATCCACGAAAGCGGAAGAGTACTCCAAGGAATGAATGAGAGTTAAAAGTTTGAAACATAAAGCACCTCCCAGCCCCTCCCCCAAGCACAAGGAGCGGCAAGGCAATGTCCTCCCCACCACCAGAACAAACGCACTTGCTCCCCTCACCGAGCACTCAAGCGAGAAACCGATGAACTAAACACCAACTAACGGTATATTTTCTTTAAGCATTAGGAGATGCCAAGCAGTTACAAACAAAATCATATATTTGTCCTGCACATAGAAAGTTCCTTTCAGATGCGTGTGGGCAGTGGATTTTTCACTTTTTTTTTACAAGGGGGAGCATCCTCTAGCTGGGAGCCGGAGAGTTACTCGATCTTGGGGGTCGATATCCCCTGAAAGTGGGGCTGTCACGGACGCCTTTCTCAGCTGGTCCCAATTCACTCAGAACACCTATTTTATACTGTATTCTCCAGTTTGGGAAGATATCTGCGTAGAGTCAGGTTTGGAGTAGTTTGAGATTAAAAGAAAGCACAGCCAGAAGAGCTCACATTAAGTGGCTGGAATCTCATCCTCTGCATCTTATCAACTACAAGCTGAAAGGCTAAATGGGCTGGCGTAGGTAACGTCATACATTTTATGAATCTATTATTTTACTGTAAATACACGTCTATAGAATAATTAAAATCTTTAAAAACACCGATGACAGGTATGCTCATTATTATGTTGGAAAAGAAATACGATGCTTACTTGAAAATAATTTTCCACTTGAACTCGAAATTCAAAGTCAGTGTATTAAAAATCCTGTGCAACATATTTTAACATTCTGTGGATACGCACTGTTGAAAGTCTACTTTGAAGATTACTCTCCAATTATTCAAAACTATCTTCCAAAATGCCACATTTAAATTCCCTACTCAAAAGAATGCAAATCATTAATTTCATCAACGGCCAATTCTCAAGCGTCTAGAACAGAAACCATCATATTTCCAACACCTTCACGAAAATTCCACATGGGCAAATGAAACAAGTAAACAAAAACCTAGATTTAAAAATAATGCGGGAAAGACACCAACACAACGCATGCTTCCATTTTTCTTCCTTCAGAAACTTCGCAAACAACTGAAATATAGAATGATCATAACAGCACAGAAACGGATCACTCTGACATCGCCATCCACTTTGCTACCATCTATTTGCATGTTGATAGTACAGTAAATACCCCAAACGCACCTCTCAGGGGCGTAGCCACCATGCTGCATACACTGTTTTCTTTTTCTCTGACAGTGGCAGTGTGACATGTGATGAGGATGTTAGGGGAATTCAGGGTGACTTGGATAGGCTGGGTGAGTAGGCAGATACTTGGCAGATGACGTTTAATGTGAGTAAGTGTGAGGTTATCCACTTTGGGAGTAAGAACAGGAAGATAGATTATTATCTGAACGGTGTAGAGTTGATTAAGGGAGAAATACAAAAAGATCCAGGAATCCTTGTTCATCAGTCACTGAAGGTGAATGAGCAAGTGCAGCAGGCAGTGAAGAAGGCTAATGGAATGTTGGCCTTTATTACAAAGGGAATTAAGTACAAGAGCAAGGAAATCCACTTGCATTTGTACAGTGCCCTGGTGAGACAACATCTGGAGTATTGTGTACAGTTTTGGTCTCCAGGGTTAAGGAAGGACATCCTGGCTGTAGAGGAAGTGCAGCGTAGATTCACAAGGTTAATTCCTGGGATGTCAGGAATGTCTTACGCAGAGAGGTTAGAGAGACTGGGCTTGTACACGCTGGAATTAAGGAGATTGAGAGGGGATCTGATTGAAATATATAAGATTATTAAGGGATTGGACAAGATAGAGGCAGGAAATATGTTCCAGATGCTGGGAGAGTCCAGAACCAGAGGGCATAGTTTGAGAATAAGGGGTAGGTCATTTAGGACAGAGTTAAGGAAAAACTTCTTCTCCCAGGGAGTTGTGGGGGTTTGGAATATACTGCCTTGGAAGGCAGTGGAGACCAATTCTCTGGATGCTTTCAAAAAGGAACTATATAGGTATCTTCTGGATAGGGGAATCAAGGGATATGGGGACAAGGCAGGAACCGGGTATTGAGAGTAGATGATCAGCCATGATCTCAAAATGGCGGTGCAGGCTCGAAGGGCCGAATGGGCTACTTCTGCACCTATTGTCTATTGTCAATTGACACCCCCCTGTATCCAGAGAAACCGGCCACGTGACAGATGCACTGCCACCTGACTGGTCGGAGGACACTCCACACGCCAATCAACATTTGGTCCCTCCTAACTAATCAATGCACACCTAAATTATTTGTCACCTTAATTGGATTATCTCGCCCAGCCCCATGCAAAAAAGGTGAGACTTGCCCTTGGCTTGCCCTCTCTTACAGAACACCTCATTGAAGTTAAGTGCATTGATTTATGTTTGGGAATGTCTATAATTTGTCCTGGTAAGGGAGACGCAGCTATCCAAGGTCAAGGGGGATAGCTGTTGTAGTGCTTTTCCCTTGTTCTTTGTTTGTGTAACCGTACCCTGTCCCCACACCGCTTCCTGTGTATTGTAGTTGCTTGGGTTGACCCGACTTCCCCTTCTGAATAAATTCCTTATGATTAAAACTGTGTGTGTCCAGGCCTATACTGTTGAGACTCAAAGAACCAGTTATTTTTCATCACAACATTTGGCGCTGCGAGCAGAATCTCATAAAATTTGGCTGGACAGAAGCACAGGGGATAACGTTCTGGAATAAGGGGAAGAAAGCCAGTACAGGCTCCCAGGATAAGATCTCCGTGCGGCCTGATGAAAGGGAGGGATTTGAGAGTCTGGCCAGCATGCTGGCAGACCACAGAAAACCAGTGACTGGTCTGAGCAGTTAGAGCCCCGTGGAGAGAAGCTGGGCCATCATGTGGTCTCCCTCCTGAAGGAATCAGGGATCCCCAAAGCCAAGGGGAGTCAAGGGGTGCCTTCTGGTTGTTTGCGTCCCTGTCGAGATGCCAGGTTAGAATTACTGATCACCTGCAGCACGTGTGTGGTCGGAAGGACAGGGAAATTGAAGACCTCAGTCAGCGTTGTTGCACGCTGAAGGAAGCAGCACAGGCTGCCCAGGCCCGAGCCAATGACCTTGAAGTTAAGGGAACTGAACTTGCCTGTCGCCTCATAAAACTTCAGCAGGCCGGGGCAGCCCGTCGGTCTGGCTGGCAGCCGCACCCGTTAAAGATTCGAGCCCTAGTCCAGTGTGGCGACAAGCTGGACGCATGGCTGGGGGATGGGGACATCTGGGCGGATAGTGACGACGAGGGGGTGCCCGAGGAAACAAGGTCCCACAACCACCCTTCCCCCTTCTCACCCGAGCTCCAACATGCCCGACCCGTCACCACGCGGTCCCAGGTTCACCGCAGGGAGGAAGGGAACGAGGGGGAGACGGCCGGACCTTCCCCTAGTCACTCCGAGACCACGGAGACCCGGGACTTCTCCCCCAAGGAGCTGACCCAGTTGGCGGATCGGTACCGTCACCGACCAGGCGAGCACCTGGCCACCTGGCTGCTCCGGCTGTGGGACGAGGGGAGGCCCAACCTCAGCCTTTCCCATCAGGAGGCAAGCGCCCTGGGAAGCCTCTCTGACCAGCAGAGCATAAACAATGCGCTGCGGGCGCCAGAAGCAGAAATCTGCGACGGCACAACCCTGTGGGATCGGGTAGTGACCGCGGTACGAGCTCGCTATCCCACACTTCTGGAGTGGTATCTGCACGGGCACCTGCAATGGGGTACGGTCAGTGAGGGCACCCGGGTTATCAGGCAATGGGCACTGGTCAACGGCATCTACCATAGCTTCCTTGGAAACACACGAGTGACCGGTGCCCTAGCGGGATACTTGGTCACTACCGCACGCCCCGATCTGAAGTCAGTAATCCTGCCCCTCATGGCACCAGCCAGCGGTAGGACGGTACGGGATGCCATCACCCTCCTGGAGCAATTAAACTATATGCAGAGAGTGGCACCTATGCAGGTCCGGAAGACCGAGACAAGGGCCCTAGACACTGTCCCTCTCAGATATACACGCAGGCAGCTGTACACGGACCTGCTGCGTGCAGGGGTGGATCGTAACCAGATAGATGGCATCCCCACCCCTAAACTATATGCCCTGTGGAAGGAGCATTGCAGGGGGAAGACAACTAACAAAAAGACCACCCGCACCGAGCCACCCTCCGCGCCTTCCCTGCCTGAAACTGTCTCGAAGCAGAACTCAGACAGCTCGTCAGGCCGGAAATGTCCCACCTCCACCAGCAAAGTGCCTCACCCCCCGGCATGGCAGCCCTCTTCCCCCCGCCCACAGGATGAAGGCCAGGGCCCCCGGTGCATTTGCTCTCTCGCTCTTTCCCGCCCGGGGAACCTAGATATACCCGTCACAGTACATTGGGGAAAGCGAAACACACAGAGGTGGATGGCGCTTGTCGACACAGGCGCCCAGCACACGATTATCACAGGCAATCCTGCCTTATGGAGGGGTACGGACATGCAGATAGAGGGACTGGGGGGGGGGCTCCCTGTTACCAGCTAGGGAGGTCACCCTTCGCCTAGCCATAGGCAACCATTCCCCCAGACGTGTACAAGTCCTTATTGCCTCCTCCCCGGAATGTATCCTCGGGATCAATGTTTTAAAGGGACAATCACTTGAAACAAACAGGGGCAAGTTCACCTTCGGCATCGCGCGAGCCACTATTGTCGTCGGGGCGGCTAAATGGGAGCCAATTGTTATTCCCCCTCCCTCCAAGATCATCTGTAACAGTCAGTACAGGGTGCCGGGGGGGGGGCGCCAAGAAATCGCAGACTCCATTCAAGCCCTGTTACGGGAGGGAATTATTAGAACCGCTGTCTCTCCTTTCAATAGCCCCATTTGGCCCGTCCGTAAGCGGAACGGCTCCTGGCGGATGACCGTTGATTATAGGCAATTGAACAAGGCTGCACCACCACCCCCCCCCCCCCCGCCGTCGCTGTACCTGACACTGTCACCCTCATTGAAGACATCGCAGGCCGTCCCCATAAACCCTGGTACGCTGTTGTCGATTTAGCGAACGCATTTTTCTCGACTCCAAAACTCCGAAAGCCAAGACCAGTTTGCCTTTACTTGGGATAGCAGACAATACACATTTAATCGCCTGCCCCAAGGCTACATTCACAGCCCCACAATCTGCCATGGCCTTGTCTTCCGCGATTTACACAACATCCAATTCCCACCGGAGATTTCGATTTCACATTATATAGACGATATCCTTCTCCACGGTCCTTCTGAGACCATTCTGCCAAAGGCCCTTCACATGCAAATCGAATCCCTCAGGGGACGGTGCTGGGCCAATAATATGGAAAAAATACAGGGCCCCAAGCAGGGTGTCATTTACCTTGGAGTACAATGGAGCTCCGGGCACAGAAGAATACCCGATGCCGCCAAAAATAAAATTTTAAATTTTGCCGTCCCCTCGAATAAAACTGGCACACAGAGATTCGTGGGGCTCCTGGGCTATTGTCGCTGGGCGACAGCATATACCCCACTTGACCCTGCTTCTTCGGCCGCTCTATGGGATCTCCAGGGAAAATCCACATTTCCTTGGGACCAGCGGAACGGGCTGCCTTTGATACGGCGAAACTAGCCGTGGAACAAGCCATGCCGCTTTCTTCCCGCCAGGCGGGTCTGCCTTTTGAGTTACAGGACTCCGCGAGCGAGGCGGTCGCCGAGTGGGGCCTCTGGCAGAAGACCCCAGGGCGCAGAGTGCCCCTCGGTTTCTGGACTAATTCCATACCTGAAGCGGCAGTGCGCTACAGCCCCTTCGAGCGCCAGCTGCTAGCCTGCTACCTGGCGCTCCTCGCCACACAACACAAAACCGGCACCGACCTGGTTGTCCTTCGCCCCCATCTCCCCATAATGCGATGGGTTAAGTCCCCCAATTCTACCCACAAGGAGGGCCGTGCCCAGAGGTCCTCCATTGTCAAGTGGAAGTGGTACATTGCGGACCGGGCTGAGCCCAGTCCTGAAGAGGTCAGCCGCCTCCATGAACAAGTCATGGCTTCCCCCCAGTCCCAGGACCCTGCCCCGGACATCCCCGAGGTACAACCCTCCCCAGCATGTTGGGGTCAACCCTTTGATTCCCTCGACCCCGACAGCAAACTGCCGCCTGGTTCACAGACGGCTCCAGTCGCTGGAAAGTGGGTAAACAATTTTGGAAAGCGGCAGCAATTCATCTCGCCACGGGTAGAATTTTAACCACCGAGGGAGAGGGGGGTTCCAGCCAACTTGCCGAGCTGGCGGCAGTAGCTCTCACCCTCCAAAACACGACCGGACCAGTCCTCATCTATACTGACTCCTGGGCAGTAGCTAACGGCATTGCGGTGTGGATGGCCCGGTGACATGGGGTGGGAAATACACGGACGTCCCCTCTGGGGACAGCACCACTGGCGTTTCATTTGGGACCAGGTTACCCACAGAAAAATTTCTGTCCACCATGTGGATGCCCATACCCGGAAAGATAATGGAGAGGCAACGTTTAACGCAGCTGTGGACCAGGCTGCCCAAATATCATCTGCCACCACTTCCACCCCTGACACAGACCCCAGTACACTAGCTGTGTGGGCACACCGCAAAGGTGGCCGCTGAGGGGCCGATGGCACGCGGCGCTGGGCTGAACAATTCGGTGTCGCCTTGACACTCGACCAAAGTAAAACCTCTGTAGATAACTGCCCCATCTGCCAGCAAGTCAAGCCACGGGACTGGCCGATAGGCCACCGGGCCACATTCGTCGCGGCACGGGAGCGGGTCAGTTACGGCAAATTGACTATATTGGACCGCTCCCGCAACAGAATAAGAAGCACTATGTCCTCACGATGGTGGACACATACGGGTGTCCTGGTGGCGGTGCCCTGTGAGAGGGCCGACGAGAACGGCACCATCAGAGGATTACAGCACCTCTCCTCTCTCTATGGGGTCCCATGGGAGGTACAATCCGATCAGGGCTCACACTTTGCTCGGACCAAAGCCCAGACCTGGTCGGCTGAGGCCGGGATCTCCTGGCTGTTCCATATACCCCACCATCCCCAGGCATCGGGCTTAATTGAAAAAAAAACTGAACGGCCTGCTCAAGGAAAAAATCCGCACTCTGACACCCTACATACGGCCCACTTGCCAAGGGGGATCCCCACTGGCCCGCCACCTGGCACATTCCCCATTTCCCAACCGGGAAACCGCCGAACCCCCCGAGACCGAGGACTCGGGCAGAGAATGGATCCGACAGCCGCAGAGCCTCCCCAGAAAGGGAGAGATTGTGGCGCGCGGTCCAGGGGACACCCGCTGGGTTGCCATTCCGGACAAATCTGATTTGTCCTGTATACATACCCGGCATTTAACCAGACGGGAATGAGTTTCCTCCTACACCTACCCCCACCCCTCCACCCCCGTCTCCCTCTACAGGACAACGGTGCGACTCCAGTCATCCCTCCTGGTCGCTGCGATGCTCGGCTCCGTGACAGCTGCCAACACCTTCCTCAGGGTCGCTTACGAGTTTGCCAGCAACACCAACAGATCGGACTGCTGGATCTGCTTGAGGGCCCCAGCACACGCTGATAACGCGCTGCCACTCACGCAGATCCCTCTGGATGGCATTGCGATGACCTGTTTACACAGACTGTTTGCTCCTGCTGGTTTTGGCATATCTGTTTGGGGGAACTCTGCTGGCAGTCCCGCACCACTCTCCTCCCCACTACACAACATCTTTTCCCTTGACCCCCGATGGGGTGGGTGCTTCGGGAACTGGTATTTCCCTCCTTACAATTTGACATGCACCCGAGTCCCCACCCTCAGAGTTATTCCACAGCCACTGAGAATACCCAAAGAATGCTGGTGCAGACTCCGCAATGCGCACACTTCTAACTTTTCCGTCGGTCGCAGCCACTGTCAACGAAACTGGTACCCGGGTGCCCCAGTGACCACTGCCGTCGATGCCGCTAAGCTGGGAGCTCCCTGGACTTTAAACAGGACACATTGGATCTGCGGCCACCGTGCCTACCCGTCGCTCCCCAGAGCTGGTATGACTGCTGCTTTCCAGCATATGTGGTGCCCTTCATCCACCCCCTGAATGACCTTGGGGAGCATCCGGCGTACAGCGGCCACCGGGACAAGAGCCATTACAGAGGCAGAGAGGTTCTGGATGATGGCCTTTCCCAGTTATGGTACGGCCCGGCTGTCCCGGGAGGTGATCCAGATGGGCAGTGTGCTCAAGACTCTGGCCAACGAGACGACAGTGCCACTGCAACACACGGAGGACGCCCTCACCCGAACGGCGGCAGAACTGACCCCTGTCAGGATGGTCGCCCTGCAGAACCGAGTGGACTGGACTACCTACTCGCTGCTGATGGTGGAACGTGTGCAGTGGTTGGTGAGGAATGCTGTACCTTTATCCCTGATGAGTCCAGCAACATCACCCACTTGGCCGTTCACATTCGGGACTCGGTGGCTAAAATTCAAAAATCAAGGAACCAGCTCCTCCAGTACAACACCTCATGGGGCAATTGGTGGCCGTTTGGGTCCCTAGGGAGGTGGTGGGCAACTGTCATTCACTGGTCCATCGCAGTCGTTCTTGTAATCATAGCCATTTTTTATACTATGTTGCGCATGCCAGCTGATTAAGAGTGTCTCTGCAATTACTTAGCTGCTCAAAATTGGTTATTTCTGGTATATGCGATTTTGTTTCACCCTCTTATGTGTGTTGGCTACGTAGTGCGTCTTCCGAGGGGTGGAGTGTATCCAGAGATACCGGCCACGTGGCAGATGCACTGCCACCTGACTGGTCGGAGGACACACTACATGCCAATCAACATTTGGTCCCTCCCAACTAATCAACACACACCTAAATTATTTTTCACCTTAATTGGATTATCTCACCCAGCCCCATGCTTTAAAAGGTGAGACTTGCCCTTGGCTCGCCCTCTCTTACAGACCACCTCATTGAAGGTAAGTGCATTGATTTATGTTTGGGAAGGTCTATCGTTTGTCCTGGTAAGGAAGCCGCAGCTATCCAAGGTCAAGGGGGATAGCTGTTGTAGTGCTTTTCCCATGTTCTTTGTTTGTGTAACCGTACCCGGTCCCCACACCGTTTCCTGTATATTGTAGTTGCTTGTCTTGACTCGACTTTCCCTTGTGAATAAATTCCTTATTATTAAAACTGTGTGTGCCCAGGCCTCTACTGTTGAGACTCAAAGAACCAATTATTTTCCATCACAACACCCCCCTTTATACCTCCTTCCAATCACCTCAAAATAATTCCCTTTTGTATTCACCATTTCGGGAATGGGAAACGTATCTGGGTAAAATTCTATCAATTCTATCACACCATCAATTCATCCCTCATCCTGCTTTGCTCCAAAATGTAAAGTTACAGCACGGTTAGGTTACCCTTGTAGGACATGACATCAAGTCCAGGAGGCATCGTAGTAAATCTCCTCTCTATCCCCTCTAACGCTGCCAAATCTCCTTCCTATATAAAAAAAAACTTTTCCCAAGGCAGCAATAATATCGCCAATACTTTGGTGTTTGCTCCAGTTTACCAGTGATGCGATCTTCGGCGGATGTAAGGGTGACATCAGGTCGGCGTTGGGAACGGACCCAAATGCAAAACACAGACACTGATGTACTAGAGAAAGGACCATGTGAGTCCGAAAGCAAGGGAAGTGGGGGAGAAACGACGCTGGACCACACACAAGCCCTGGACGAGACTAGGATACAGGGCATGGGCTAGGACTAGACTAGGAAAGTGGGACCTGGACGAGGAACTAGGAACTGGGAACATGGACAAGGACTCCGAGCCAGAGACGGGACAGGCACCCGGAACCTGGGTCTTGACTCGGACTCGGACTCCGGATCCAGGTGAGGACTGGACGTGGCATGCAACAGGACTGGACGTGGGGGCAGGATGCGGGACACCTGGGCCGAACGAGGACATGAAACTCAGGCTTGGTCTTGGTCGAGGGAGAGCAAAGCAGAAACGGGGAGCAGAGTAGCTGGACACGGACACTGACCCTGGACGAGACCAGGACTCAGGGCCTGGGCTACGACTTGGACTTGGACACGGAGTGCAACCTCCTCGGAGCCTTGGACACGAACCTAAACCTCCTCAGAGGCTTGGACACCGAATGGAAACATCCTCGGAGACTTGGACACGGACTGGAACCTCCTCTTAGAGATGGACACGGACTGGAACCTCCTCGGAGACTTTGACCCGGAATGGACTTGACTCGGAGCCAGAGACTTGGACTGGACTTGGACACGGAACGACAAACAACCACAGTCCATTCGAGTCTCGGCTCGGAGAAGCGGCAACCGGACCAGTGAACCTCAGCTGGGCATGGGAACGGCAGAATTCGTACCTTTGGCTCAGAGTGGCGGAAACGGCAGTCAACTCAGCTGGTCACGAAAACGACCGAATCCACAACGCAGCCCCGGGTAGCGAAGCAATTAGGAGTCCACAATGAACAGGGACCCGATCCCCGAATCGGGCACAACTATACTTGCTCAGGTGCCGGTCCCGCCCGGGAGGCCCGACGGGGGTTACTATCGAGGTAACAGTCAGGGATATGGAAGGGACGATCCAGCCGCAGGGTAACGGCAAAGACGGCCTGACTTACCCCACAATAGCGAAGACAGGACACTGACTAGACGAATCAGCACCTACAGTCTCTGTCTCGTCATCTTATTTTACGGCAGCTGTCACCCAGCTTAATGGTGCATTACCGCCACCTTCTGCTCCGGAGTATGTGATAGACTTGCATTCTAAATCCCTTCACCCAATCGCACACATACACATACCCTAACATACACTCGAACCCAGGGCCACTTATATTCCCGGCCCCAAGACGAGAATCAGGTGCCTATGATTAAACACAAATAAACCAAGGGACAGCCGCAAGACCCGGAGTCTGAAGGCCACGAACTGGACCGTGACAACACCCACACTCCCCACTCCCTTCTGTGAGAGCCTCCGGGCGACCTAACAGGCCCTCCAGAACTAAGGACGATCTGTGCGGGTGGGCGTGTAGGGGAGGGGTTGCGTATTCAATCAAGAAGGAACCCAGGATGACCAAAGTTAGAAGACAGTGTCTGTGTTGCTGCGTCCATGTATGGCTGTTTCGTTCTGTCATACGGTGGGAGTTGGAAAAGGACCCAAATGCAAGACACAGACACTGAAGTACTAGGGAAAGGACCAGGTGTGTCAGAAAGCAATGGAAGTGGGGGAGAAACAACGCTGGACAAGACACAGACCCTGGACGAGACTAGGATACAGGGCTAGGACTAGACTAAGAAAGTGGGACCTGGATGAGGAACTAGTAAACGGGTACTAAGAACTCGGAAACTGGACAAGGACTCGAGCCAGAGACTGGATACTGGCCTAGAAACTGGGTCCTGACTAGGGCTCGGACTCCAGGAACAGGCGAGAACTGGACGTGGCAAGGTAACAGGACTGGACGTGGGGGCAGGATGAGGGACTCCAGGGCTGGATGAGGACATGAAGCTCAGCCTTGGTTTTGGTCGAGGGAGAGCAAAGCAGAAGCGAGGAGCGGAGTAGCTGGACACGGACACTGACCATGGACGAGACCAGGACTCAGGGCCTGGGCTGCGACTTGGACTTGGACACGGAGTGCAACCTCCTCAGAGCCTTGGACACGGACTTGAAACTCCTTGGAGACTTGCACACGGACTGGAACCTCCTCTTAGAGTTGGACACGGACTGGAACCTCCTCGGAGACTTTGACCCGGAATGGACTTGTCTCGGAGCCAGAGACTTGGACTGGACTTGGACAGGAACGACAAACAACCACAGTCCATTCGAGTCTCGGCTAGGAGAAGCGGCAACCGGACCAGTGAACCTCAGCTGGGCATGGGAACGGTAGAATTTGTACCTTTGGCTCAGAGTGGCGCAAACGGCAGTCAACTCAGTAGGTCACGAAAACGACCGAATCCACAACGCAGCCCCGGGTAGCGAAGCAATTAAGAGTCCACAATCAACAGGGACCCGAAACGGGCACAACTGCAGGGTAACGGCAAAGACGGCATTACTTAGCCCACAGTGGCGAGGACAGGATACTGACAAGACGAACCAGCACCTGCACTCGAACCCAGGGCCATTTACATTCCCGGCCCTAAGACCAGAGTCAGGTGCCTATGATTTAGCCCAAATGAAACAGGGGACAGCCGGAAGACCCGGAGTCTGTAATCCGTGGACCGGACCGTGAACCGAAACGCGTACTTCACGGACTGGACCATGACTGTACCCACCCTTCCCGCACCCCCCCCCCACCCCGTCTATGAGAGCCTCCGGGCGACCTAACTGGCTCTTCAGGACTAAGGACGACCTGGGCGGGTGTGGGGGGGGGGGGGCTGCGCATTCAATCAAGAGGGAAGCCAGGATGACGCAAGTTAGAGGACAGTGTCTGCGTTGCTGTGTCCATGTATGGCTCTTCCGTTCTGTCATACGTTGGGAGTTGGTAACGGACCTAAATGCAAGACACAGTCGCTGAAGTACTAGGGAAAGGACCTGGTGTGCCCGAAAGCAAGGGAAGTGGGGGAGAAACAACGCTGGACAAGACACAGGCCCTGGACGAGACTAGGACTCATGCCTGGCCTACGACTTGGAGTTGGACGCGGAGTGGAACCTCCTCGGAGTCTTGGACACGGACTGGAACCTCCTCGGAGTCTTGGTCACAGACTGGAACCTCCTCGGAGATTTGGACACGGACTGGAAACTCCTCGGAGATTTGGACACGGAGTGGAACCTCCTCGGAGTCTTGGACACGGACTGGAACCTCCTCGGAGATTTGGACACGGACTGGAAACTCCTCGGAGATTTGGACACGGAGTGGAACCTCCCCGGAGTCTTGGACACGGACTGGAACCTCCTCGGAGATTTGGACATGGACTGGAAACTCCTCGGAGATTTGGACACGGACTGGAAACTCCTCAGAGACCTGGACACGGACTGGAACCTCCTCGGAGATTTGGACACGGACTGGAACCTCCTTGGAGATTTGGACACGGACTGGAACCTCCTCGGAGTCTTGGACACGGACTGGAACCTCCTCGGAGATTTGGACACGGACTGGAACCTCCTCGGAGATTTGGACACGGACTGGAACCTCCTCGGAGATTTGGACACGGACTGGAACCTCCTCGGAGTCTTGGACACGGACTGGAACCTCCTCGGAGATTTGGACACGGACTGGAACCTCCTCGGAGATTTGGACACGGACTGGAACCACCTCGGAGTCTTGGACACGGACTGGAACCTCCTCGGAGATTTGGACACGGACTGGAACCTCTTCGGAGATTTGCACACGGAGTGGAACCTTCTCGGAGATTTGGACACGGACTGGAAACTCCTCGGTGATTTGGACACTGACTGGAACCTCCTCGGAGATTTGGACACGGACTGAAACCTCGTCGGAGATTTGGACACGGACTGGAACCTCCTCGGAGATTTGGACACTGACTGGAAACTCCTCGGAGATTTGGACACGGACTGAAACCTCGTCGGAGATTTGGACACGGACTGGAACCTCCTCGGAGATTTGGACACTGACAGGAACCTCGTCGGAGATTTGGACACGGACTGGAACCTCCTCGGAGATTTGGACAGGGACTGGAACCTCCTCGGAGATTTGGACACGGACTGGAACCTCCTCGGAGCCTTGGACACGGAGTGGAACCTCCTCGGAGCCTTGGACACTGACTGGAAACTCCTCGGAAATTTGGACACGGAGTGGAAACTCCTCGGAGATTTGGACACGGACTGGAACCTCCTCGGAGTCTTGGACACGGACTGGAACCACCTCGGAGATTTGGACACGGACTGGAACCTCCTCGGAGATTTGGACACGGACTGGAACCTCCTCGGAGATTTGGACACGGACTGGAACCACCTCGGAGATTTGGACACGGACTGGAACCTCCTCGGAAATTTGGACACGGACTGGAACCTCCTCGGAGTCTTGGACACGGACTGGATCCTCCTCGGAGTCTTGGACACGGACTGGAACCTCCTCGGCGATTTGGACACGGAGTGGAACATCCTCGGAGATTTGGACACGGACTGGAACCTCCTCGGAGTCTTGGACATGGACTGGAACCACCTCGGAGATTTGGACATGGACTGGAACCTCCTCGGAGATTTGGACACGGACTGGAACCTCCTCGGAGATTTGGACACGGACTGGAACCTCCTCGGAGATTTGGACACGGACTGGAACCTCCTCGGAGATTTGGACACGGACAGGAACCTCCTCGGAGATTTGGACACGGACTGGAACCTCCTCGGAGATTTAGACATGGACTGGAACCTCCTCGGAGTCTTGGACACGGACAGGAACCTCCTCGGAGATTTGCACACGGACTGGAACATCCTCGCAGATTTGGACACGGACTGGAACCTCCTCGGAGATTTGGACACGGACTGGATCCTCCTCGGAGATTTGGACACGGACTGGAACCTCCTCGGAGGCTTGGTCACGGACTGGAACCTCCCCGGAGTCTTGGTCACGGACTGGAACCTCCTCGGAGTCTTGGACACGGACTGGAACCTCCTCGGAGTCTTGGACACGGACTGGATACTCCTCGGAGTCTTGGACACGGACTGGAACCTCCTCGGAGATTTGGACACGGAGTGGAACCTCCTCGGAGATTTGGACACGGACTGGAACCTCCTCGGAGTCTTGGACACGGACTGGATCCTCCTCGGAGATTTGGACACGGACTGGAACCTCCTCGGAGATTTGGACAAGGACTGGAACCTCCTCTGAGTCTTGGACACGGACTGGAACCTCCTCGCAGATTTGGACACGGACTGGAACCTCCTCGGAGATTTGGACACGGACTGGATCCTCCTCGGAGTCTTGGACACGGACTGGAACCTCCTCGGCGATTTGGACACGGAGTGGAACCTCCACTGAGATTTGGACACGCACTGGAACCTCCTCGGACTCTTGGACATGGACTGGAACCACCTCGGAGATTTGGACACGTACTGGAACCTCCTCGGAGATTTGGACACGGACTGGAAACTCCTCGGAGATTTGGACACGGACTGGAACCTCCTCGGAGATTTGGACACGGACAGGAACCTCCTCGGAGATTTGGACACGGACTGGAACCTCCTCGGAGATTTGGACACGGACTGGAACCTCCTCGGAGTCTTGGACACGGACTGGAACCTCCTCGGAGATTTGCACACGGACTGGAACCTCCTCGCAGATTTGGACACGGACTGGAACCTCCTCGGAGATTTGGACACGGACTGGAACCTCCTCGGAGATTTGGACACGGACTGGAACCTCCTCGGAGATTTGGACACGGACAGGAACCTCCTCGGAGATTTGGACACGGACTGGAACCTCTTCGGAGATTTGGACACGGACTGAAACCTTCTCGGAGATTTGGACACGGACTGGAACCTCCTCGGAGTCTTGGTCACGGACTGGAACCTCCCCGGAGTCTTGGTCACGGACTGGAACCTTCTCGGAGTCTTGGACACGGACTGGAACCTCCTCGGAGTCTTGGACACGGAATGGATCCTCCTCGGAGTCTTGGACACGGACTGGAACCTCCTCGGAGATTTGGACACGGAGTGGAACCTCCTCGGAGATTTGGACACGGACTGGAACCTACTCGGAGACCTGGACACGGACTGGAACCTCCTCGGAGACTTGGATACGGACTGGATCCTCCTCGGAGTCTTGGACATGGACTGGAACAACCTCGGAGATTTGGACACGGACTGGAACCTCCTCGGAGATTTGGACACGGACTGGAACCTCCTCGGAGATTTGGACACGGACTGGAACCTCCTCGGAGATTTGGACACGGACTGGAACCTCCTCGGAGATTTGGACACGGACTGGAACCTCCTCGGAGATTTGGACACGGACTGGAACCTCCTCGGAGATTTGGACACGGACTGGAACCTCCTCGGAGATTTGGACACGGACTGGAACCTCCTCGGAGATTTGGACACGGACTGGAACCTCCTCGGAGATTTGGACACGGACTGGAACCTCCTCGGAGATTTGGACACGGACTGGAACCTCCTCGGAGATTTGGACACGGACAGGAACCTCCTCGGAGTCTTGGACACGGACTGGAACCTCCTCGGAGTCTTGGACACGGACTGGAACCTCTTCGGAGTCTTGGTCACGGATTGGAACCTTCTCGGAGATTTGGACACGGACTGGAACCTCCTCGGAGATTTGGTCAGGGACTGGAACCTCCTCGGAGTCTTGGACACGGACTGGAACCTCCTCGGAGTCTTGGTCACGGATTGGAACCTTCTGGGAGATTTGGACACTGACTGGAAACTCCTCGGAGATTTGGACACGGACTGGAACCTCCTCGGAGATTTGGACACGGACTGGAACCTCCTCGGAGTCTTGGACACGGACTGGAACCTCCTCGGAGTCTTGGTCACGGACTGGAACCTCCCCGGAGTCTTGGTCACGGACTGGAACCTTCTCGGAGTCTTGGACACGGACTGGAACCTCCTCGGAGTCTTGGACACGGAATGGATCCTCCTCGGATTCTTGGACACGGACTGGAACCTCCTCGGAGATTTGGACACGGAGTGGAACCTCCTCGGAGATTTGGACACGGACTGGAACCTCCTCGGAGACCTGGACACGGACTGGAACCTCCTCGGAGACTTGGATACGGACTGGATCCTCCTCGGAGTCTTGGACATGGACTGGAACCACCTCGGAGATTTGGACACGGACTGGAACCTCCTCGGAGATTTGGACACGGACTGGAACCTCCTCGGAGATTTGGACACGGACTGGAACCTCCTCGGAGATTTGGACACGGACTGGAACCTCCTCGGAGATTTGGACACGGACTGGAACCTCCTCGGAGATTTGGACACGGACTGGAACCTCCTCGGAGATTTGGACACCGACTGGAACCTCCTCGGAGATTTGGACACGGACTGGAACCTCCTCGGAGATTTGGACACGGACTGGAACCTCCTCGGAGATTTGGACACCGACTGGAACCTCCTCGGAGATTTGGACACGGACTGGAACCTCCTCGGAGATTTGGACACGGACTGGAACCTCCTCGGAGATTTGGACACGGACAGGAACCTCCTCGGAGTCTTGGACACGGACTGGAACCTCCTCGGAGTCTTGGACACGGACTGGAACCTCTTCGGAGTCTTGGTCACGGATTGGAACCTTCTCGGAGATTTGGACACGGACTGGAACCTCCTCGGAGATTTGGTCAGGGACTGGAACCTCCTCGGAGTCTTGGACACGGACTGGAACCTCCTCGGAGTCTTGGTCACGGATTGGAACCTTCTCGGAGATTTGGACACTGACTGGAACCTCCTCGGAGATTTGGACACGGACTGGAACCTCCTCGGAGATTTGGACACGGACTGGAACCTCCTCGGAGTCTTGGACACGGAGTGGAACCTCCTCGGAGTCTTGGTCAGCGACTGGAACCTACTCGGAGTCTTGGACACGGACTGGAACCTCCTTGGAGATCTGGACACGGACTGGAACCTCCTCGGAGATTTGGACACGGACTGGAACCTCCTTGGAGATCTGGACACGGACTGGAACCTCCTCGGAGTCTTGGACACGGACTGGAACCTCCTCGGAGATTTGGACACGGACTGGAACCTCCTCGGAGATTTGGACACGGACTGGAACCACCTCGGAGTCTTGGACACGGACTGGAACCTCCTCGGAGATTTGGACACGGACTGGAACCTCTTCGGAGATTTGCACACGGAGTGGAACCTTCTCGGAGATTTGGACACGGACTGGAAACTCCTCGGAGATTTGGACACTGACTGGAACCTCCTCGGAAATTTGGACACGGACTGAAACCTCGTCGGAGATTTGGACACGGACTGGAACCTCCTCGGAGATTTGGACACTGACTGGAACCTCCTCGGAGATTTGGACACGGACTGAAACCTCGTCGGAGATTTGGACACGGACTGGAACCTCCTCGGAGATTTGGACACTGACAGGAACCTCGTCGGAGATTTGGACACGGACTGGAACCTCCTCGGAGATTTGGACAGGGACTGGAACCTCCTCGGAGATTTGGACACGGACTGGAACCTCCTCGGAGCCTTGGACACGGAGTGGAACCTCCTCGGAGCCTTGGACACTGACTGGAAACTCCTCGGAAATTTGGACACGGAGTGGAAACTCCTCGGAGATTTGGACACGGACTGGAACCTCCTCGGAGTCTTGGACACGGACTGGAACCACCTCGGAGATTTGGACACGGACTGGAACCTCCTCGGAGATTTGGACACGGACTGGAACCTCCTCGGAGATTTGGACACGGACTGGAACCACCTCGGAGATTTGGACACGGACTGGAACCTCCTCGGAAATTTGGACACGGACTGGAACCTCCTCGGAGTCTTGGACACGGACTGGATCCTCCTCGGAGTCTTGGACACGGACTGGAACCTCCTCGGCGATTTGGACACGGAGTGGAACATCCTCGGAGATTTGGACACGGACTGGAACCTCCTCGGAGTCTTGGACATGGACTGGAACCACCTCGGAGATTTGGACACGGACTGGAACCTCCTCGGAGATTTGGACACGGACTGGAACCTCCTCGGAGATTTGGACACGGACTGGAACCTCCTCGGAGATTTGGACACGGACAGGAACCTCCTCGGAGATTTGGACACGGACTGGAACCTCCTCGGAGATTTAGACATGGACTGGAACCTCCTCGGAGTCTTGGACACGGACAGGAACCTCCTCGGAGATTTGCACACGGACTGGAACCTCCTCGCAGATTTGGACACGGACTGGAACCTCCTCGGAGATTTGGACACGGACTGGATCCTCCTCGGAGATTTGGACACGGACTGGAACCTCCTCGGAGTCTTGGTCACGGACTGGAACCTCCCCGGAGTCTTGGTCACGGACTGGAACCTCCTAGAAGTCTTGGACACGGACTGGAACCTCCTCGGAGTCTTGGACACGGACTGGATACTCCTCGGAGTCTTGGACACGGACTGGAACCTCCTCGGAGATTTGGACACGGAGTGGAACCTCCTCGGAGATTTGGACACGGACTGGAACCTCCTCGGAGTCTTGGACACGGACTGGATCCTCCTCGGAGATTTGGACACGGACTGGAACCTCCTCGGCGATTTGGACACGGAGTGGAACCTCCACGGAGATTTGGACACGCACTGGAACCTCCTCGGAGTCTTGGACATGGACTGGAACCAACTCGGAGATTTGGACACGGACTGGAACCTCCTCGGAGATTTGGACACGGACTGGAAACTCCTCGGAGATTTGGACACGGACTGGAACCTCCTCGGAGATTTGGACACGGACAGGAACCTCCTCGGAGATTTGGACACGGACTGGAACCTCCTCGGAGATTTGGACACGGACTGGAACATCCTCGGAGTCTTGGACACGGACTGGAACTCCTCGGAGATTTGCACACGGACTGGAACCTCCTCGCAGATTTGGACACGGACTGGAACCTCCTCGGAGATTTGGACACGGACTGGAACCTCCTCGGAGATTTGGACACGGACTGGAACCTCCTCGGAGATTTGGACACGGACAGGAACCTCCTCGGAGATTTGGACACGGACTGAAACCTTCTCGGAGATTTGGACACGGACTGGAACCTCCTCGGAGTCTTGGTCACGGACTGGAACCTCCCCGGAGTCTTGGTCACGGACTGGAACCTTCTCGGAGTCTTGGACACGGACTGGAACCTCCTCGGAGTCTTGGACACGGAATGGATCCTCCTCGGAGTCTTGGACACGGACTGGAACCTCCTCGGAGATTTGGACACGGAGTGGAACCTCCTCGGAGATTTGAACACGGACTGGAACCTCCTCGGAGACCTGGACACGGACTGGAACCTCCTCGGAGACTTGGATACGGACTGGATACTCCTCGGAGTCTTGGACATGGACTGGAACCACCTCGGAGATTTGGACACGGACTGGAACCTCCTCGGAGATTTGGACACGGACTGGAACCTCCTCGGAGATTTGGACACGGACTGGAACCTCCTCGGAGATTTGGACACGGACTGGAACCTCCTCGGAGATTTGGACACGGACTGGAACCTCCTCGGAGATTTCGACACGGACTGGAACCTCCTCGGAGATTTGGACACGGACTGGAACATCCTCGGAGATTTGGACACGGACTGGAACCTCCTCGGAGATTTGGACACGGACTGGAACCTCCTCGGAGATTTGGACACGGACTGGAACCTCCTCGGAGATTTGGACACGGACTGGAACCTCCTCGGAGATTTGGACACGGACTGGAACCTCCTCGGAGATTTGGACACGGACTGGAACCTCCTCGGAGTCTTGGACACGGACTGGAACCTCTTCGGAGTCTTGGTCACGGATTGGAACCTTCTCGGAGATTTGGACACGGACTGGAACCTCCTCGGAGATTTGGTCAGGGACTGGAACCTCCTCGGAGTCTTGGACACGGACTGGAACCTCCTCGGAGTCTTGGTCACGGATTGGAACCTTCTCGGAGATTTGGACACTGACTGGAACCTCCTCGGAGATTTGGACACGGACTGGAACCTCCTCGGAGATTTGGACACGGACTGGAACCTCCTCGGAGTCTTGGACACGGAGTGGAACCTCCTCGGAGTCTTGGTCAGCGACTGGAACCTACTCGGAGTCTTGGACACGGACTGGAACCTCCTTGGAGATCTGGACACGGACTGGAACCTCCTCGGAGATTTGGACACGGACTGGAACATCCTCGGAGATCTGGACACGAACTGGAACCTCCTCGGAGATTTGGACACGGACTGGAACCTCCTCGGAGATCTGGACACGGACTGGAACCTCCTCGGAGATTTGGACACGGACTGGAACCTCCTCGGAGATTTGCACACGGACTGGAAGCTCCTCGGAGACCTGGAAACGGACTGGAAACTCCTCGGAAATTTGGACATGGACTGGAACCTCCTCGGAGTCTTGGACACGGACTGGAACCTCCTCGGAGATTTGGACACGGACTGGAACCTCCTCGGAGATTTGGACACGGACTGGAACCTCCTCGGAGTCTTGGACACGGACTGGAAACTCCTCGGAGATTTGGACACGGACTGGAACCTCCTCGGAGATTTGGACACCGACTGGATCCTCCTCGGAGTCTTGGACAGGGACTGGAACCTCCTCGGAGATTTGGACACGGAGTGGAACCTCCTCGGAGATTTGGACACGGACTGGAACCTCCTCGGAGTCTTGGACATGGACTGGAACCACCTCGGAGATTTGGACACGGACTGGAACCTCCTCGGAGATTTGGACACGGACTGGAACCTCCTCGGAGATTTGGACACGGACTGGAACCTCCTCGGAGATTTGGACACGGACTGGAACGTCCTTGGAGATTTGGACACGGACTGGAACCTCCTCGGAGATTTGGACACGGACAGGAACCTCCTCGGAGATTTGGACACGGACTGGAACCTCCTCGGAGATTTGGACACGGACTGGAACATCCTCGGAGTCTGGGACACGGACTGGAACCTCCTCGGAGATTGCACACGGACTGGAACTTCCTCGGAGATTTGGACACGGACTGGAACCTCCTCGGAGACCTGGACAGGGACAGGAACCTCCTCGGAGATTTGGACACGGACTGGAGCCTCCTCGGAGATTTGGACACGGACAGGAACCTCCTCGGAGATTTGGACACGGACTGGAACCTCCTCGGAGATTTGGACACGGACTGAAACCTTCTCGGAGATTTGGAAACGGACTGGAACCTCCTCGGAGTCTTGGTCACGGACTGGAACCTCCCCGGAGTCTTGGTCACGGACTGGAACCTCCTCGGAGTCTTTGACACGGACTGGAACCTCCTCGGAGTCTTGGACACGGACTGGAACCTCCTCGGAGAATCGGACACGGAGTGGAACCTCCTCGGAGATTTGGACACGGACTGGAACCTCCTCGGAGTCTTGGACACGGACTGGAACCTCCTCGGAGTCTTGGACACTGACTGGAACCTCGTCGGAGGTTTGGACACGGACTGGAACCTCCTCGGAGATTTGGACACTGACTGGAACCTCCTCGGAGATTTGGACAGGGACTGGAACCTCCTCGGAGCCTTGGACACTGACTGGAACCTCCTCGGAGCCTTGGACACTGACTGGAAACTCCTCGGAAATTTGGACACGGAGTGGAAACTCCTCGGTGATTTGGACACGGACTGGAACCTCCTCGGAGTCTTGGACACGGACTGGAACCTCCTCGGAGATTTGGACACGTAGTGGAACCTCCTCGGAGATTTGGACACGGACTGGAACCTCCTCGGAGTCTTGGACATGGACTGGAACCACCTCGGAGATTTGGACACGGACTGGAACCTCCTCGGAGATTTGGACACGGACTGGAACCTCCTTGGAGATTTGGACACGGACTGGAACCTCCTCGGAGATTTGGACACGGACAGGAACCTCCTCGGTGATTTGGACACGGACTGGAACCTCCTCGGAGATTTGGACACGGACTGGAAACTCCTCGGAAATTTGGACACGGAGTGGAATCTCCTCGGAGATTTGGACACGGACTGGAACATCCTCGGAGTCTTGGACACGGACTGGATCCTCCTCGGAGACTGGGACACGGACCGGAACCTCCTCGGAGATTTGGACACGTAGTGGAACCTCCTCGGAGATTTGGACACGGACTGGAACCTCCTCGGAGTCTTGGACATGGACTGGAACCACCTCGGAGATTTGGACACGGACTGGAACCTCCTCGGAGATTTGGACACGGACTGGAACCTCCTCGGAGATTCGGACACGGACTGAAACCTTCTCGGAGATTTGGAAACGGACTGGAACCTCCTCGGAGTCTTGGTCACGGACTGGAACCTCCCCGGAGTCTTGGTCACGGACTGGAACCTCCTCGGAGTCTTGGACACGGACTGGAACCCCCTCGGAGTCTTGGACACGGACTGGAACCTCCTCGGAGATTTGGACACGGAGTGGAACCTCCTCGGAGGTTTGGACACGGACTGGAACCTCCTCGGAGATTTGGACACCGACTGGAACCTCCTCGGAGCCTTGGACACTGACTGGAACCTCCTCGGAGCCTTGGACACTGACTGGAAACTCCTCGGAAATTTGGACACGGAGTGGAATCTCCTCGGAGATTTGGACACGGACTGGAACATCCTCGGAGTCTTGGACACGGACTGGATCCTCCTCGGAGACTGGGACACGGACCGGAACCTCCTCGGAGATTTGGACACGTAGTGGAACCTCCTCGGAGATTTGGACACGGACTGGAACCTCCTCGGAGTCTTGGACATGGACTGGAACCACCTCGGAGATTTGGACACGGACTGGAACCTCCTCGGAGATTTGGACACGGACTGGAACCTCCTCGGAGATTTGGACACGGACTGGAACGTCCTTGGAGATTTGGACACGGACTGGAACCTCCTCGGAGATTTGGACACGGACAGGAACCTCCTCGGAGATTTGGACACGGACTGGAACCTCCTCGGAGATTTGGACACGGACTGGAACATCCTCGGAGTCTTGGACACGGACTGGAACCTCCTCGGAGATTTGCACACGGACTGGAACCTCCTCGGAGATTTGGACACGGACTGGAACCTCCTCGGAGACCTGGACAGGGACAGGAACCTCCTCGGAGATTTGGACACGGACTGGAGCCTCCTCGGAGATTTGGACACGGACAGGAACCTCCTCGGAGATTTGGACACGGACTGGAACCTCCTCGGAGATTTGGACACGGACTGAAACCTTCTCGGAGATTTGGAAACGGACTGGAACCTCCTCGGAGTCTTGGTCACGGACTGGAACCTCCCCGGAGTCTTGGTCACGGACTGGAACCTCCTCGGAGTCTTTGACACGGACTGGAACATCCTCGGAGTCTTGGACACGGACTGGAACCTCCTCGGAGAATCGGACACGGAGTGGAACCTCCTCGGAGATTTGGACACGGACTGGAACCTCCTCGGAGTCTTGGACACGGACTGGAACCTCCTCGGAGTCTTGGACACTGACTGGAACCTCGTCGGAGGTTTGGACACGGACTGGAACCTCCTCGGAGATTTGGACACTGACTGGAACCTCCTCGGAGATTTGGACAGGGACTGGAACCTCCTCGGAGATTTGGACACCGACTGGAACCTCCTCGGAGCCTTGGACACTGACTGGAACCTCCTCGGAGCCTTGGACACTGACTGGAAACTCCTCGGAAATTTGGACACGGAGTGGAAACTCCTCGGAGATTTGGACACGGACTGGAACCTCCTCGGAGTCTTGGACACGGACTGGAACCTCCTCGGAGATTTGGACACGTAGTGGAACCTCCTCGGAGATTTGGACACGGACTGGAACCTCCTCGGAGTCTTGGACATGGACTGGAACCACCTCGGAGATTTGGACACGGACTGGAACCTCCTCGGAGATTTGGACACGGACTGGAACCTCCTTGGAGATTTGGACACGGACTGGAACCTCCTCGGAGATTTGGACACGGACAGGAAGCTCCTCTGTGATTTGGACACGGACTGGAACCTCCTCGGAGATTTGGACACGGACTGGAACCTCCTCGGAGTCTTGGACACGGACTGGAACCTCCTCGGAGATTTGGACACGGACAGGAACCTCCTCGGAGATTTGGACACGGACTGGAACCTCCTCGGAGATTCGGACACGGACTGAAACCTTCTCGGAGATTTGGAAACGGACTGGAACCTCCTCGGAGTCTTGGTCACGGACTGGAACCTCCCCGGAGTCTTGGTCACGGACTGGAACCTCCTCGGAGTCTTGGACACGGACTGGAACCCCCTCGGAGTCTTGGACACGGACTGGAACCTCCTCGGAGATTTGGACACGGAGTGGAACCTCCTCGGAGATTTGGACACGGACTGGAACCTCCTCGGAGACCTGGACACGGACTGGAACCTCCTCGGAGTCTTGGACACGGACTGGATCCTCCTCGGAGTCTTGGACACGGACTGGAACGTCCTCGGAGATTTGGACACGGAGTGGAACCTCCTCGGAGATTTGGACACGGACTGGAACCTCCTCGGAGATTTGGACAAGGACTGGAACCTCCTCGGAGTCTTGGACACGGACTGGAACTTCCTCGGAGATTTGGACACGACTGGAACATCCTCGGAGATTTGGACACGGACTGGAACCTCCTCGGAGTCTTGGACACGGAGTGGAACCTCCTCGGAGATTTGGACACGGACTGGAACCTCCTCGGATATTTGGACACTGACTGGAACCTCCTCGGAGATTTGGACACGGACTGAAACCTCGTCGGAGATTTGGACACGGACTGGAACCTCCTCGGAGATTTGGACACTGACTGGTACCTCGTCGGAGATTTGGACACGGACTGGAACCTCCTCGGAGATTTGGACACTGACTGGAACCTCCTCGGAGATTTGGACAGGGACTGGAACCTCCTCGGAGATTTGGACACGGACTGGAACCTCCTCGGAGCCTTGGACACTGACTGGAACCTCCTCGGAGCCTTGGACACTGACTGGAAACTCCGCGGAAATTTGGACACGGAGTGGAAACACCTCGGAGATTTGGACACGGACTGGAACCTCCTCGGAGGATTGGTCACGGACTGGAACCTCCTCGGAAATTTGGACACGGACTGGAACCTCCTCGGAGTCTTGGACACGGACTGGATCCTCCTCGGAGATTTGGACTCGGAGTGGAACCTCCTCGGAGTCTTGGACATGGACTGCAACCACCTCGGAGATTTGGACACGGACTGGAACCTCCTCGGAGATTTGGACACTGACTGGAACCTCCTCGGAGATTTGGACACGGACTGGAACCTCCTCGGAGTCTTGGACACGTAGTGGAACCTCCTCGGAGATTTGGACACGGACTGGAACCTCCTCGGAGTCTTGGACATGGACTGGAACCACCTCGGAGATTTGGACACGGACTGGAACCTCCTCGGAGATTTGGACACGGACTGGAACCTCCTCGGAGATTTGGACACGGACTGGAACGTCCTTGGAGATTTGGACACGGACTGGAACCTCCTCGGAGATTTGGACACGGACAGGAACCTCCTCGGAGATTTGGACACGGACTGGAACCTCCTCGGAGATTTGGACACGGACTGGAACATCCTCGGAGTCTTGGACACGGACTGGAACCTCCTCGGAGATTTGCACACGGACTGGAACCTCCTCGGAGATTTGGACACGGACTGGAACCTCCTCGGAGACCTGGACAGGGACAGGAACCTCCTCGGAGATTTGGACACGGACTGTAGCCTCCTCGGAGATTTGGACACGGACAGGAACCTCCTCGGAGATTTGGACACGGACTGGAACCTCCTCGGAGATTTGGACACGGACTGAAACCTTCTCGGAGATTTGGAAACGGACTGGAACCTCCTCGGAGTCTTGGTCACGGACTGGAACCTCCCCGGAGTCTTGGTCACGGACTGGAACCTCCTCGGAGTCTTTGACACGGAATGGAACCTCCTCGGAGTCTTGGACACGGACTGGAACCTCCTCGGAGATTCGGACACGGAGTGGAACCTCCTAAGAGATTTGGACACGGACTGGAACCTCCTCGGAGTCTTGGACACGGACTGGAACCTCCTCGGAGTCTTGGACACTGACTGGAACCTCGTCGGAGGTTTGGACACGGACTGGAACCTCCTCGGAGATTTGGACACTGACATGGAACCTCCTCGGAGATTTGGACAGGGACTGGATCCTACTCGGAGATTTGGACACCGACTGGAACCTCCTCGGAGCCTTGGACACTGACTGGAACCTCCTCGGAGCCTTGGACACTGACTGGAAACTCCTCGGAAATTTGGACACGGAGTGGAAACTCCTCGGAGATTTGGACACGGACTGGAACCTCCTCGGAGTCTTGGACACGGACTGGAACCTCCTCGGAGATTTGGACACGTAGTGGAACCTCCTCGGAGATTTGGACACGGACTGGAACCTCCTCGGAGTCTTGGACATGGACTGGAACCACCTCGGAGATTTGGACACGGACTGGAACCTCCTCGGAGATTATGACACGGACTGGAACCTCCTTGGAGATTTGGACACGGACTGGAACCTCCTCGGAGATTTGGACACGGACAGGAACCTCCTCGGTGATTTGGTCACGGACTGGAACCTCCTCGGAGATTTGGACACGGACTGGAACCTCCTCGGAGTCTTGGACACGGACTGGAACCTCCTCGGAGATTTGCACACGGACTGGAACCTCCTCGGAGATTTGGACACGGACTGGAACCTCCTCGGAGACCTGGACAGGGACAGGAACCTCCTCGGAGATTTGGACACGGACTGGAGCCTCCTCGGAGATTTGGACACGGACAGGAACCTCCTCGGAGATTTGGACACGGACTGGAACCTCCTCGGAGATTCGGACACGGACTGAAACCTTCTCGGAGATTTGGAAACGGACTGGAACCTCCTCGGAGTCTTGGTCACGGACTGGAACCTCCCCGGAGTCTTGGTCACGGACTGGAACCTCCTCGGAGTCTTGGACACGGACTGGAACACCCTCGGAGTCTTGGACACGGACTGGAACCTCCTTGGAGATTTGGACACGGACTGGAACCTCCTCGGAGATTTGGACACTGACTGGTACCTCGTCGGAGATTTGGACACGGACAGGAACCTCCTCGGAGATTTGGACACTGACTGGAACCTCCTCGGAGATTTGGACAGGGACTGGAACCTCCTCGGAGATTTGGACACGGACTGGAACCTCCTCGGAGCCTTGGACACTGACTGGAACCTCCTCGGAGCCTTGGAAACTGACTGGAAACTCCTCGGAAATTTGGACACGGAGTGGAAACACCTCGGAGATTTGGACACGGACTGGAACCTCCTCGGAGGATTGGTCACGGACTGGAACCTCCTCGGAAATTTGGACACGGACTGGAACCTCCTCGGAGTCTTGGACACGGACTGGATCCTCCTCGGAGATTTGGACACGGAGTGGAACCTCCTCGGAGTCTTGGACATGGACTGCAACCACCTCGGAGATTTGGACACGGACTGGAACCTCCTCGGAGATTTGGACACTGACTGGAACCTCCTCGGAGATTTGGACACGGACTGGAACCTCCTCGGAGTCTTGGACACGGACTGGATCCTCCTCGGAGATTTGGACACTGACTGGAACCTCCTCGGAGTCTTGGACATGGACTGCAACCACCTCGGAGATTTGGACACGGACTGGAACCTCCTCGGAGATTTGGACATTGACTGGAACCTCCTCGGAGATTTGGACACGGACTGGAACCTCCTCGGAGATTTGGACACGGACTGGAAACTCCTCGGAGATTTGGACACGGATAGGAACCTCCTCGGAGATTTGGACACGGACTGGAACCTCCTCGGAGATTTGGACATGGACTGGAACCTCCTCGGAGTCTTGGACACGGACTGGAACCTCCTCGGAGATTTGCACACGGACTGGAACCTCCTCGCAGATTTGGACACGGACTGGAACCTCCTCGGAGATTTGGACACGGACTGGAACCTCCTCGGAGATTTGGACACGCACTGGAACCTCCTCGGAGATTTGGACACGGACTAAAACCTTCTCGGAGATTTGGACACGGACTGGAACCTCCTCGGAGTCTTGGTCACGGACTGGAACCTCCCCGGAGTCATGGTCACGGACTGGAACCTCCTCGGATTCTTGGACACGGACTGGAACCTCCTCGGAGTCTTGGACACGGACTGGATCCTCCTCGGAGTCTTGGACACGGACTGGAACCTCCTCGGATATTTGGACACGGAGTGGAACCTCCTCGGAGATTTGGACACGGACTGGAACCTCCTCGGAGACCTGGACACGGACTGGAACCTCCTCGGAGTCTTGGACACGGACTGGATCCTCCTCGGAGTCTTGGACACGGACTTGAACCTCCTCGGAGATTTGGACACGGAGTGGAACCTCCTCGGAGATTTGGACACCGACTGGAACCTCCTCGGAGTCTTGAACATGGACTGGAACCACCTCGGAGATTTGGACACGGACTGGAACCTCCTCGGAGATTTGGACACGGTCTGGAACCTCCTCGGAGATTTGGACACGGACTGGAACCTCCTCGGAGATTTGGACACGGACTGGAACCTCCTCGGAGATTTGGACACGGACAGGAACCTCCTGGGAGATTTGGACACGGACTGGAACCTCCTCGGAGATTTGGACACGGACAGGAACCTCCTCGGAGATTTGGACACGGACTGGAACCTTCTCGAAGATTTGGACACCGACTGGAACCTCCTCGGAGATTTGGTCAGGGACTGGAACCGCCTCGGAGTCTTGGACACGGACTGGAACCTCCTCGGAGTCTTGGACACGGACTGGAACCTCTTCGGAGTCTTGGTCACGGATTGGAACCTTCTCGGAGATTTGGACACGGAGTGGAACCTCCTCGGAGATTCGGACACGGACTGGATCCTCCTCGGAGTCTTGGACATGGACTGGAACCACCTCGGAGATTTGGACACGGACTGGAACCTCCTCGGAGATTTGGACACGGACTGGAACCTCCTCGGAGATTTGGACACGGACTGGAACCTCCTCGGAGATTTGGACACGGACAGGAAACTCCTCGGAGATTTGGACACGGACTGGAACCTCCTCGGAGATTTGGACACGGACTGGAACCTCCTCGGAGATTTGGACACGGACAGGAACCTCCTCGGAGTCTTGGACACGGAGTGGAACCTCCTCGGAGTCTTGGGCACGGACTGGAACCTCTTCGAAGTCTTGGTCACGGATTGGAACATTCTCGGAGATTTGGACACGGACTGGAACCTCCTCGGAGTCTTGGACACGGACTGGAACCTCCTTGGAGATCTGGACACGGACTGGAACCTCCTCGGAGATTTTGACACGGACTGGAACCTCCTTGGAGATCTGGACACGGACTGGAACCTCCTCGGAGATTTGGACACGGACTGGAACATCCTCGGAGTCTTGGACACGGACTGGAACCTCCTCGGAGATTTGGACACGGACTGGAACCACCTCGGAGATCTGGACACCGACTGGAACCTCCTCGGAGATTTGGACACGGACTGGAACCTCCTCGGAGATTTGGACACGGACTGGAACCTCCTCGGAGATTTGGACACGGACAGGAACCTCCTGGGAGATTTGGACACGGACTGGAACCTCCTCGGAGATTTGGTCAGGGACTGGAACCGCCTCGGAGTATTGGACACGGACTGGAACCTCCTCGGAGTCTTGGACACGGACTGGAACCTCTTCGGAGTCTTGGTCACGGATTGGAACCTTCTTGGAGATTTGGACACGGAGTGGAACCTCCTCGGAGATTTGGACACTGACAGGAACCTCCTGGGAGATTTGGACACGGACTGGAACCTCCTCGGAGATTTGGACACGGACAGGAACCTCCTCGGAGATTTGGACACGGACTGGAACCTTCTCGAAGATTTGGACACCGACTGGAACCTCCTCGGAGATTTGGTCAGGGACTGGAACCGCCTCGGAGTCTTGGACACGGACCGGAACCTCCTCGGAGTCTTGGACACGGACTGGAACCTCTTCGGAGTCTTGGTCACGGATTGGAACCTTCTCGGAGATTTGGACACGGAGTGGAACCTCCTCGGAGATTTGGACACGGACTGGATCCTCCTCGGAGTCTTGGACATGGACTGGAACCACCTCGGAGATTTGGACACGGACTGGAACCTCCTCGGAGATTTGGACACGGACTGGAACCTCCTCGGAGATTTGGACACGGACTGGAACCTCCTCGGAGATTTGGACACGGACAGGAAACTCCTCGGAGATTTGGACACGGACTGGAACCTCCTCGGAGATTTGGACACGGACTGGATCCTCCTCGGAGATTTGGACACGGACAGGAACCTCCTCGGAGTCTTGGACACGGACTGGAACCTCCTCGGAGTCTTGGACACGGACTGGAACCTCTTCGAAGTCTTGGTCACGGATTGGAACATTCTCGGAGATTTGGACACGGACTGGAACCTCCTCGGAGTCTTGGACACGGACTGGAACCTCCTTGGAGATCTGGACACGGACTGGAACCTCCTCGGAGATTTGGACACGGACTGGAACCTCCTCGGAGATCTGGACACCGACTGGAACCTCCTCGGAGATTTGGACACGGACTGGAACCTCCTCGGAGATTTGGACACGGACTGGAACCTCCTCGGAGATTTGGACACGGACAGGAGCCTCCTGGGAGATTTGGACACGGACTGGAACCTCCTCGGAGATTTGGTCAGGGACTGGAACCGCCTCGGAGTATTGGACACGGACTGGAACCTCCTCGGAGCCTTGGACACGGACTGGAACCTCTTCGGAGTCTTGGTCACGGATTGGAACCTTCTTGGAGATTTGGACACGGAGTGGAACCTCCTCGGAGATTTGGACACGGACTGGAACATCCTCTGAGTCTTGGACATGGGCTGGAACCACCTCGGAGATTTGGACACGGACTGGAACCTCCTCGGGGATTTGGACACGGACTGGAACCTCCTCGGAGATTTGGACACGGACTGGAACCTCCTCGGAGATTTGGACACGGACAGGAAACTCCTCGGAGATTTGGACACGGACTGGAACCTCCTCGGAGATTTGGACACGGACTGGAACCTCCTCGGAGATTTGGACACGGACAGGAACCTCCTCGGAGTCTTGGACACGGACTGGTACCTCCTCGGAGTCTTGGACACGGACTGGAACCTCTTCGAAGTCTTGGTCACGGATTGGAACATTCTCGGAGATTTGGACACGGACTGGAACCTCCTCGGAGTCTTGGACACGGACTGGAACCTCCTTGGAGATTTGGACACGGACTGGAACCTCCTCGGAGATTTTGACACGGACTGGAACCTCCTTGGAGATCTGGACACGGACTGGAACCTCCTCGGAGATTTGGACACGGACTGGAACATCCTCGGAGTCTTGGACACGGACTGGAACCTCCTCGGAGATTTGGACACGGACTGGAACCTCCTCGGAGATCTGGACACCGACTGGAACCTCCTCGGAGATTTGAACACGGACTGGAACCTCCTCGGAGATTTGCACACGGACTGGAAGCTCCTCGGAGACCTGGACACGGACTGGAACCTCCTCGTAAATTTGGTCATGGACTGGAACCTCCTCGAAGTCTTGGACACGGACTGGAACCTCCTCGGAGACTTGGACACGGACTGGAACCTCCTCGGAGATTTGGACACGGACTGGAACCTCCTCGGAGTCTTGGACACGGACTGGAACCTCCTCGGAGATTTGGACACGGACTGGAACCTCCTCGGAGATTTGGACACGGACTGGATCCTCCTCGGAGTCTTGGACACGGACTGGAACCTCCTCGGAGATTTGGACACGGAGTGGAACCTCCTCGGAGATTTGGACACGCACTGGAACCTCCTCGGAGTCTTGGACATGGACTGGAACCACCTCCGAGATTTGGACACGGACTGGAACATCCTCGGAGATTTGGACACGGACTGGAACCTCCTCGGAGATTTGGACACGGACTGGAACCTCCTCGGAGATTTGGACACGGACTGGAACCTCCTCGGAGATTTGGACACGGACAGGAACCTCCTCGGAGATTTGGACACGGACTGGAACCTCCTCGGAGATTTGGACACGGACTGGAACCTCCTCGGAGATTTGGACACGGACTGGAACCTCCTCGGAGTCTTGGTCACGGACTGGAACCTCCACGGAGTCTTGGTCACGGACTGGAACCTCCTCGGAGTCTTGGACACGGACTGGAACCTCCTCGGAGTCTTGGACACGGACTGGATCCTCCTCGGAGTCTTGGACACGGACTGGAACCTCCTCGGAGATTTGGACACGGAGTGGAACCTCCTCGGAGATTTGGACACGGACTGGAACCTCCTCGGAGACCTGGACACGGACTGGAACCTCCTCGGAGACTTGGATACGGACTGGATCCTCCTCGGAGTCTTGGACATGGACTGGAACCACCTCGGAGATTTGGACACGGACTGGAACCTCCTCGGAGATTTGGACACGGACTGGAACCTCCTCGGAGATTTGGACACGGACAGGAACCTCCTCGGAGATTTGGACACGGACTGGAACCTCCTCGGAGATTTAGACACGGACTGGAACCTCCTCGGAGATTTGGACACGGACAGGATCCTCCTCGGAGTCTTGGACACGGACTGGAACCTCCTCGGAGTCTTGGACACGGACTGGAACCTCTTCGGAGTCTTGGTCACGGATTGGAACCTTCTCGGAGATTTGGACACGGACTGGAACCTCCTCGGAGATTTGGTCAGGGACTGGAAACTCCTCGGAGTCTTGGACACGGACTGGAACCTCCTCGGAGTCTTGGTCACGGATTGGAACCTTCTCGGAGATTTGGACACTGACTGGAACCTCCTCGGAGATTTGGACACTGACTGGAACCTCCTCGGAGATTTGGACACGGACTGGAACCACCTCGGAGTCTTGGACACGGACTGGAACCTCCTCGGAGTCTTGGACACGGACTGGAACCTCCTCGGAGATTTGGACACGGACTGGAACCTCCTCGGAGATTTGCACACGGACTGGAAGCTCCTCGGAGACCTGGACACGGACTGGAACCTCCTCGGAAATTTGGACATGGACTGGAACCTCCTCGGAGTCTTGGACACGGACTGGAACCTCCTCGGAGATTTGGACACGGACTGGAACCTCCTCGGAGATTTGGACACGGACTGGAACCTCCTCGGAGTCTTGGACACGGACTGGAACCTCCTCGGAGATTTGGACACGGACTGGAACCTCCTCGGAGATTTGGACACGGACTGGATCCTCCTCGGAGTCTTGGACACGGACTGGAACCTCCTCGGAGATTTGGACACGGAGTGGAACCTCCTCGGAGATTTGGACACGGACTGGAACCTCCTCGGAGTCTTGGACATGGACTGGAACCACCTCGGAGATTTGGACACGGACTGGAACCTCCTCGGAGATTTGGACACGGACTGGAACCTCCTCGGAGATTTGGACACGGACAGGAACCTCCTCGGAGATTTGGACACGGACTGGAACCTCCTCGGAGATTTGGACACGGACTGGAACCTCCTCGGAGTCTTGGACACGGACTGGAACCTCCTCGGAGATTTGCACACGGACTGGAACCTCCTCGCAGATTTGGACACGGACTGGAACCTCCTCGGAGATTTGGACACGGACTGGAACCTCCTCGGAGATTTGGACACGGACAGGAACCTCCTCGGAGATTTGGACACGGACTGGAACCTCTTCGGAGATTTGGACACGGACTGGAACCTCCTCGGAGATTTGGACACGGACTGGAACCTCCTCGGAGTCTTGGACACGGAGTGGAACCTCCTCGGAGTCTTGGTCAGCGACTGGAACCTCCTCGGAGTCTTGGACACGGACTGGAACCTCCTTGGAGATCTGGACACGGACTGGAACCTCCTCGGAGATTTGGACACGGACTGGTACATCCTCGGAGTCTTGGACACGGACTGGAACCTGCTCGGAGATTTGGACACGGACTGGAACCTTCTCGGAGATCTGGACACGGACTGGAACCTCCTCGGAGATTTGGACACGGACTGGAACCTCCTCGGAGATTTGCACACGGACTGGAAGCTCCCCGGAGATTTGGACACGGACGGGATCCTCCTCGGAGTCTTGGACACGGACTGGAACCTCCTCGGAGATTTGGACACGGAGTGGAACCTCCTCGGAGATTTGGACACGGACTGGAACCTCCTCGGAGTCTTGGACATGGACTGGAACCACCTCGGAGATTTGGACACGGACTGGAACCTCCTCGGAGATTTGGACACGGACTGGAACCTCCTCGGAGATTTGGACACGGACTGGAACCTCCTCGGAGATTTGGACACGGACAGGAACCTCCTCGGAGATTTGGACACGGACTGGAACCTCCTCGGAGATTTGGACACGGACTGGAACCTCCTCGGAGTCTTGGACACGGACTGGAACCTCCTCGGAGATTTGCACACGGACTGGAACCTCCTCGCAGATTTGGACACGGACTGGAACCTCCTCGGAGATTTGGACACGGACTGGAACCTCCTCGGAGATTTGGACACGGACAGGAACCTCCTCGGAGATTTGGACACGGACTGGAACCTCTTCGGAGTTTTGGACACGGACTGGAACCTCCTCGGAGATTTGGACACGGACTGGAACCTCCTCGGAGATTTGGACACGGACTGGAACCTCCTCGGAGACCTGGACACGGACTGGAACCTCCTCGGAGACTTGGATACGGACTGGATCCTCCTCGGAGTCTTGGACATGGACTGGAACCACCTCGGAGATTTGGACACGGACTGGAACCTCCTCGGAGATTTGGACACGGACTGGAACCTCCTCGGAGATTTGGACACGGACAGGAAACTCCTCGGAGATTTGGACACGGACTGGAACCTCCTCGGAGATTTAGACACGGACTGGAACCTCCTCGGAGATTTGGACACGGACAGGATCCTCCTCGGAGTCTTGGACACGGACTGGAACCTCCTCGGAGTCTTGGACACGGACTGGAACCTCTTCGGAGTCTTGGTCACGGATTGGAACCTTCTCGGAGATTTGGACACGGACTGGAACCTCCTCGGAGATTTGGTCAGGGACTGGAAACTCCTCGGAGTCTTGGACACGGACTGGAACCTCCTCGGAGTCTTGGTCACGGATTGGAACCTTCTCGGAGATTTGGACACTGACTGGAACCTCCTCGGAGATTTGGACACGGACTGGAACCTCCTCGGAGATTTGGACACGGACTGGAACCTCCTCGGAGTCTTGGACACGGACTGGAACCTCCTCGGAGTCTTGGACACGGACTGGAACCTCCTCGGAGATTTGGACACGGACTGGAACCTCCTCGGAGATTTGCACACGGACTGGAAGCTCCTCGGAGACCTGGACACGGACTGGAACCTCCTCGGAAATTTGGACATGGACTGGAACCTCCTCGGAGTCTTGGACACGGACTGGAACCTCCTCGGAGATTTGGACACGGACTGGAACCTCCTCGGAGATTTGGACACGGACTGGAACCTCCTCGGAGTCTTGGACACGGACTGGAACCTCCTCGGAGATTTGGACACGGACTGGAACCTCCTCGGAGATTTGGACACGGACTGGAACCTCCTCGGAGTCTTGGACAGGGACTGGAACCACCTCGGAGATTTGGACACGGACTGGAACCTCCTCGGAGATTTGGACACGGACTGGAACCTCCTCGGAGATTTGGACACGGACAGGAACCTCCTCGGAGATTTGGACACGGACTGGAACCTCCTCGGAGATTTGGACACGGTCTGGAACCTCCTCGGAGTCTTGGACACGGACTGGAACCTCCTCGGAGATTTGCACACGGACTGGAACCTCCTCGCAGATTTGGACACGGACTGGAACCTCCTCGGAGATTTGGACACGGACTGGAACCTCCTCGGAGATTTGGACACGGACAGGAACCTCCTCGGAGATTTGGACACGGACTGGAACCTCTTCGGAGATTTGGACACGGACTGGAACCTCCTCGGAGATTTGGACACGGACTGGAACCTCCTCGGAGTCTTGGACACGGAGTGGAACCTCCTCGGAGTCTTGGTCAGCGACTGGAACCTCCTCGGAGTCTTGGACACGGACTGGAACCTCCTTGGAGATCTGGACACGGACTGGAACCTCCTCGGAGATTTGGACACGGACTGGTACATCCTCGGAGTCTTGGACACGGACTGGAACCTGCTCGGAGATTTGGACACGGACTGGAACCTTCTCGGAGATCTGGACACGGACTGGAACCTCCTCGGAGATTTGGACACGGACTGGAACCTCCTCGGAGATTTGCACACGGACTGGAAGCTCCCCGGAGATTTGGACACGGACTGGATCCTCCTCGGAGTCTTGGACACGGACTGGAACCTCCTCGGAGATTTGGACACGGAGTGGAACCTCCTCGGAGATTTGGACACGGACTGGAACCTCCTCGGAGTCTTGGACATGGACTGGAACCACCTCGGAGATTTGGACACGGACTGGAACCTCCTCGGAGATTTGGACACGGACTGGAACCTCCTCGGAGATTTGGACACGGACTGGAACCTCCTCGGAGATTTGGACACGGACAGGAACCTCCTCGGAGATTTGGACACGGACTGGAACCTCCTCGGAGATTTGGACACGGACTGGAACCTCCTCGGAGTCTTGGACACGGACTGGAACCTCCTCGGAGATTTGCACACGGACTGGAACCTCCTCGCAGATTTGGACACGGACTGGAACCTCCTCGGAGATTTGGACACGGACTGGAACCTCCTCGGAGATTTGGACACGGACAGGAACCTCCTCGGAGATTTGGACACGGACTGGAACCTCTTCGGAGTTTTGGACACGGACTGGAACCTCCTCGGAGATTTAGACACGGACTGGAACCTCCTCGGAGTCTTGGACACGGAGTGGAACCTCCTCGGAGTCTTGGTCAGCGACTGGAACCTCCTCGGAGTCTTGGACACGGACTGGAACCTCCTTGGAGATCTGGACACGGACTGGAACCTCCTCGGAGATTTGGACACGGACTGGTACATCCTCGGAGTCTTGGACACGGACTGGAACCTGCTCGGAGATTTGGACACGGACTGGAACCTCCTCGGAGATCTGGACACGGACTGGAACCTCCTCGGAGATTTGGACACGGACTGGAACCTCCTCGGAGATTTGCACACGGACTGGAAGCTCCTCGGAGACCTGGACACGGACTGGAACCTCCTCGGAAATTTGGACATGGACTGGAACCTCCTCGGAGTCTTGGACACGGACAGGAACCTCCTCGGAGATTTGGACACGGATTGGAACCTCCTCGGAGATTTGGACACGGACTGGAACCTCCTCGGAGTCTTGGACACGGACTGGAACCTCCTCGGAGATTTGGACACGGACTGGAACCTCCTCGGAGATTTGGACACGGACTGGATCCTCCTCGGAGTCTTGGACACGGACTGGAACCTCCTCGGAGATTTGGACACGGAGTGGAACCTCCTCGGAGATTTGGACACGGACTGGAACCTCCTCGGAGTCCTGGACATGGACTGGAACCACCTCGGAGATTTGGACACGGACTGGAACCTGCTCGGAGATTTGGAAACGGACTGGAACCTCCTCGGAGATTTGGACACGGACTGGAATCTCCTCGGAGATTTGGACACGGACAGGAACCTCCTCGGAGATTTGGACACGGACTGGAACCTCCTCGGAGATTTGGACACGGACTGGAACCTCCTCGGAGTCTTGGACACGGACTGGAACTTCCTCGGAGATTTGCACACGGACTGGAACCTCCTCGGAGATTTGGACACGGACTGGAACCTCCTCGGAGATTTGGACACGGACTGGAACCTCCTCGGAGATTTGGACACGGACTGGAACATCCTCGGAGATTTGGACACGGACAGGAACCTCCTCGGAGATTTGGACACGGACTGGAACCTCTTCGGAGATTTGGACAAGGACTGAAACTTTCTCGGAGATTTGCACACGGACTGGAACCTCCTCGGAGTCTTGGTCACGGACTGGAACCTCCCCGGAGTCTTGGTCACGGACTGGAACCTCCTCGGAGTCTTGGACACGGACTGGAACCTCCTCGGAGTCTTGGACACGGACTGGATCCTCGTCGGAGTCTTGGACACGGACTGGAACCTCCTCGGAGATTTGGACACGGAGTGGAACCTCCTCGGAGATTTGGATACGGACAGGAACCTCCTCGGAGATTTGGACACGGACTGGAACCTCCTCGGAGATTTGGACACGGACTGGAACCTCCTCGGAGTCTTGGACACGGACTGGAACTTCCTCGGAGATTTGCACACGGACTGGAACCTCCTCGGAGATTTGGACACGGACTGGAACCTCCTCGGAGATTTGGACACGGACTGGAACCTCCTCGGAGATTTGGACACGGACTGGAACCTCCTCGGAGATTTGGACACGGACTGGAACCTCCTCGGAGATTTGGACACGGACTGGAACCTCCTCGGAGATTTGGACACGGACTGGAACATCCTCGGAGATTTGGACACGGACAGGAACCTCCTCGGAGTCTTGGTCACGGACTGGAACCTCCCCGGAGTCTTGGTCACGGACTGGAACCTCCTCGGAGTCTTGGACACGGACTGGAACCTCCTCGGAGTCTTGGACACGGACTGGATCCTCGTCGGAGTCTTGGACACGGACTGGAACCTCCTCGGAGATTTGGACACGGAGTGGAACCTCCTCGGAGATGTGGATACGGACTGGAACCTACTCGGAGATCTGGACACGGACTGGAACCTCCTCGGAGACTTGGATACGGACTGGATCCTCCTCGGAGTCTTGGACATGGACTGGAACCACCTCGGAGATTTGGACACGGACTGGAACCTCCTCGGAGATTTGGACACGGACTGGAACCTCCTCGGAGATTTGGACACGGACTGGAACCTTCTCGGAGATTTGGACACGGACAGGAACATCCTCGGAGATTTGGACACGGACTGGAACCTCCTCGGAGATTTGGACACGGACTGGAACCTCCTCGGAGATTTGGACACGGACAGGAACCTCCTCGGAGTCTTGGACACGGACTGGAACCTCCTCGGAGTCTTGGACACGGACTGGAACCTATTCGGAGTCTTGGTCACGGATTGGAACCTTCTCGGAGGTTTGGTCAGGGACTGGAACCTCCTCGGAGTCTTGGACACGGACTGGAACCTCCTCGGAGTCTTGGTCACGGATTGGAACCTTCTCGGAGATTTGGACACTGACTGGAACCTCCTCGGAGATTTGGACACGGACTGGAACCTCCTCGGAGATTTGGACACGGACTGGAACCTACTCGGAGTCTTGGACACGGACTGGAACCTCCTCGGAGTCTTGGTCAGCGACTGGAACCTCCTCGGAGTCTTGGACACGGACTGGAACCTCCTTGGAGATCTGGACACGGACTGGAACCTCCTCGGAGATTTGGACACGGACTGGTACATCCTCGGAGTCTTGGACACGGACTGGAACCTGCTCGGAGATTTGGACACGGACTGGAACCTCCTCGGAGATCTGGACACGGACTGGAAAGTCCTCGGAGATTTGGACACGGACTGGAACCTCCTCGGAGATTTGCACACGGACTGGAAGCTCCTCGGAGACCTGGACACGGACTGGAACCTCCTCGGAAATTTGGACATGGACTGGAACCTCCTCGGAGTCTTGGACACGGAATGGAACCTCCTCGGAGATTTGGACACGGATTGGAACCTCCTCGGAGATTTGGACACTGACTGGAACCTCCTCGGAGATTTGGACACGGACTGGAACCTCCTCGGAGATTTGGACACGGACTGGAACCTCCTCGGAGATTTGGACACGGACTGGATCCTCCTCGGAGTCTTGGACACGGACTGGAACCTCCTCGGAGATTTGGACACGGAGTGGAACCTCCTCGGAGATTTGGACACGGACTGGAACCTCCTCGGAGTCCTGGACATGGACTGGAACCACCTCGGAGATTTGGACACGGACTGGAACCTGCTCGGAGATTTGGACACGGACTGGAACCTCCTCGGAGATTTGGACACGGACTGGAATCTCCTCGGAGATTTGGACACGGACAGGAACCTCCTCGGAGATTTGGACACGGACTGGAACCTCCTCGGAGATTTGGACACGGACTGGAACCTCCTCGGAGTCTTGGACACGGACTGGAACTTCCTCGGAGATTTGCACACGGACTGGAACATCCTCGGAGATTTGGACACGGACTGAAACTTTCTCGGAGATTGGGACACGGACTGGAACTTCCTCGGAGATTTGGACACGGACAGGAACCTCCTCGGAGATTTGGACACGGACTGGAACCTCTTCGGAGATTTGGACAAGGACTGAAACTTTCTCGGAGATTTGGACACGGACTGGAACCTCCTCGGAGTCTTGGTCACGGACTGGAACCTCCCCGGAGTCTTGGTCACGGACTGGAACCTCCCCGGAGTCTTGGTCACGGACTGGAACCTCCTCGGAGTCTTGGACACGGACTGGAACCTCCTCGGAGTCTTGGACACGGACTGGATCCTCCTCGGAGTCTTGGACACGGACTGGAACCTCCTCGGAGATTTGGACACGGAGTGGAACCTCCTCGGAGATTTGGATACGGACTGGAACCTACTCGGAGATCTGGACACGGACTGGAACCTCCTCGGAGACTTGGATACGGACTGGATCCTCCTCGGAGTCTTGGACATGGACTGGAACCACCTCGGAGATTTGGACACGGACTGGAACCTCCTCGGAGATTTGGACACGGACTGGAACCTCCTCGGAGATTTGGACACGGACTGGAACCTCCTCGGAGATTTGGACACGGACAGGAACATCCTCGGAGATTTGGACACGGACTGGAACCTCCTCGGAGATTTGGACACGGACTGGAACCTCCTCGGAGATTTGGACACGGACAGGAACCTCCTCGGAGTCTTGGACACGGACTGGAACCTCCTCGGAGTCTTGGACACGGACTGGAACCTATTCGGAGTCTTGGTCACGGATTGGAACCTTCTCGGAGATTTGGTCAGGGACTGGAACCTCCTCGGAGTCTTGGACACGGACTGGAACCTCCTCGGAGTCTTGGTCACGGATTGGAACCATCTCGGAGATTTGGACACTGACTGGAACCTCCTCGGAGATTTGGACACGGACTGGAACCTCCTCGGAGATTTGGACACGGACTGGAACCTCCTCGGAGTCTTGGACACGGAGTGGAACCTCCTCGGAGTCATGGTCAGCGACTGGAACCTCCTCGGAGTCTTGGACACGGACTGGAACCTCCTTGGAGATCTGGACACGGACTGGAACCTCCTCGGAGATTTGGACACGGACTGGTACATCCTCGGAGTCTTGGACACGGACTGGAACCTGCTCGGAGATTTGGACACGGACTGGAACCTTCTCGGAGATCTGGACACGGACTGGAACCTCCTCGGAGATTTGGACACGGACTGGAACCTCCTCGGAGATTTGCACACGGACTGGAAGCTCCTCGGAGACCTGGACACGGACTGGAACCTCCTCGGAAATTTGGACATGGACTGGAACCTCCTCGGAGTCTTGGACACGGACTGGAACCTCCTCGGAGATTTGGACACGGATTGGAACCTCCTCGGAGATTTGGACACGGACTGGAACCTCCTCGGAGATTTGGACACGGACTGGAACCTCCTCGGAGATTTGGACACGGACTGGATCCTCCTCGGAGTCTTGGACACGGACTGGAACCTCCTCGGAGATTTGGACACGGAGTGGAACCTCCTCGGAGATTTGGACACGGACTGGAACCTCCTCGGAGTCCTGGACATGGACTGGAACCACCTCGGAGATTTGGACACGGACTGGAACCTGCTCGGAGATTTGGACACGGACTGGAACCTCCTCGGAGATTTGGACACGGACTGGAATCTCCTCGGAGATTTGGACACGGACAGGAACCTCCTCGGAGATTTGGACACGGACTGGAACCTCCTCGGAGATTTGGACACGGACTGGAACCTCCTCGGAGTCTTGGACACGGACTGGAACTTCCTCGGAGATTTGCACACGGACTGGAACCTCCTCGGAGATTTGGACACGGACTGGAACCTCCTCGGAGATTTGGACACGGACTGGAACCTCCTCGGAGATTTGGACACGGACTGGAACATCCTCGGAGATTTGGACACGGACAGGAACCTCCTCGGAGATTTGGACACGGACTGGAACCTCTTCGGAGATTTGGACACCGACTGAAACTTTCTCGGAGATTGGGACACGGACTGGAACATCCTCGGAGATTTGGACACGGACAGGAACCTCCTCGGAGATTTGGACACGGACTGGAACCTCTTCGGAGATTTGGACAAGGACTGAAACTTTCTCGGAGATTTGGACACGGACTGGAACCTCCTCGGAGTCTTGGTCACGGACTGGAACCTCCCCGGAGTCTTGGTCACGGACTGGAACCTCCCCGGAGTCTTGGTCACGGACTGGAACCTCCTCGGAGTCTTGGACACGGACTGGAACCTCCTCGGAGTCTTGGACACGGACTGGATCCTCCTCGGAGTCTTGGACACGGACTGGAACCTCCTCGGAGATTTGGACACGTAGTGGAACCTCCTCGGAGATTTGGATACGGACTGGAACCTACTCGGAGATCTGGACACGGACTGGAACCTCCTCGGAGACTTGGATACGGACTGGATCCTCCTCGGAGTCTTGGACATGGACTGGAACCACCTCGGAGATTTGGACACGGACTGGAACCTCCTCGGAGATTTGGACACGGACTGGAACCTCCTCGGAGATTTGGACACGGACTGGAACCTCCTCGGAGATTTGGACACGGACAGGAACATCCTCGGAGATTTGGACACGGACTGGAACCTCCTCGGAGATTTGGACACGGACTGGAACCTCCTCGGAGTCTTGGACACGGACTGGAACCTCCTCGGAGTCTTGGACACGGACTGGAACCTATTCGGAGTCTTGGTCACGGATTGGAACCTTCTCGGAGATTTGGACACGGACTGGAACCTCCTCGGAGATTTGGTCAGGGACTGTAACCTCCTCGGAGTCTTGGACACGGACTGGAACCTCCTCGGAGTCTTGGTCACGGATTGGAACCTTCTCGGAGATTTGGACACTGACTGGAACCTCCTCGGAGATTTGGACACGGACTGGAACCTCCTCGGAGATTTGGACACGGACTGGAACCTCCTCGGAGTCTTGGACACGGAGTGGAACCTCCTCGGAGTCTTGGACACGGACTGGAACCTCCTTGGAGATCTGGACACGGACTGGATCCTCCTCGGAGATTTGGACACGGAGTGGAACCTCCTCGGAGATTTGGACACGGACTGGAACCTCCTCGGAGTCTTGGACTTGGACTGGAACCACCTCGGAGATTTGGACACGGACTGGAACCTCCTCGGAGATTTGGACACGGACTGGAACCTCCTCGGAGATTTGGGCACGGACTGGAACCTCCTCGGAGATTTGGACACGGACTGGAACCTCCTCGGAGTCTTGGACACGGACTGGAACCTCCTCGGAGATTTGCACACGGTCTGGAACCTCCTCGCAGATTTGGACACGGACTGGAACCTCCTCGGAGATTTGGACACGGACTGGACCCTCCTCGGAGATTTGGACACGGTCTGGAACCTCCTCGGAGATTTGGACACGGACAGGAACCTCCTCGGAGATTTGGACACGGACTGGAACCTCTTCGGAGATTTGGACACGGACTGAAACTTTCTCGGAGATTTGGACACGGACTGGAACCTCCTCGGAGTCTTGGTCACGGACTGGAACCTCCCCGGAGTCTTGGTCACGGACTGGAACCTCCTCGCAGTCTTGGACACGGACTGGAACCTCCTCGGAGTCTTGGACACGGACTGGATCCTCCTCGGAGTCTTGGACACGGACTGGAACCTCCTCGGAGATTTGGACACGGAGTGGAACCTCCTCGGAGATTTGGACACGGACTGGAACCTCCTCGGAGACCTGGACACGGACTGGAACCTCCTCGGAGACTTGGATACGGACTGGATCCTCCTCGGAGTCTTGGACACGGACTGGAACCTCCTCGGAGATTTGGACACGTAGTGGAACCTCCTCGGAGATTTGGACACGGACTGGAATCTCCTCGGAGATTTGGACACGGACTGGAACCTCCTCGGAGACTTGGACACGGACTGGAACCTCCTCGGAGATTTAGACACGGACTGGAACCTCCTCGGAGATTTGGACACGGACTGGAACCTCCTCGGAGTCTTGGACACGGACTGGAACCTACTCGGAGATTTGGACACGGACTGGAACCTCCTCGGAGATTTGGACACGGACAGGTACCTCCTCGGAGATTTGGACACGGACTGGAACCTCTTCGGAGATTTGGACACGGACTGAAACTTTCTCGGAGATTTGGACACGGACTGGAACCTACTCGGAGTCTTGGTCACGGACTGGAACCTCCCCGGAGTCGTGGTCACGGACTGGAACCTACTCGGAGATTTGGACACGGACTGGAACCTCCTCGGAGATTTGGACACGGACAGGTACCTCCTCGGAGATTTGGACACGGACTGGAACCTCTTCGGAGATTTGGACACGGACTGAAACTTTCTCGCAGTCTTGGACACGGACTGGAACCTCCTCGGAGTCTTGGACACGGACTGGATCCTCCTCGGAGTCTTGGACACGGACTGGAACCTACTCGGAGATTTGGACACGGACTGGAACCTCCTCGGAGATTTGGACACGGACAGGTACCTCCTCGGAGATTTGGACACGGACTGGAACCTCCTCGGAGTCTTGGACACGGACTGGAACCTACTCGGAGATTTGGACACGGACTGGAACCTCCTCGGAGATTTGGACACGGACAGGTACCTCCTCGGAGATTTGGACACGGACTGGAACCTCTTCGGAGATTTGGACACGGACTGAAACTTTCTCGGAGATTTGGACACGGACTGGAACCTCCTCGGAGTCTTGGTCACGGACTGGAACCTCCCCGGAGTCGTGGTCACGGACTGGAACCTACTCGGAGATTTGGACACGGACTGGAACCTCCTCGGAGTCTTGGACACGGACTGGATCCTCCTCGGAGTCTTGGACACGGACTGGAACCTCCTCGGAGATTTGGACACGGACTGGAACCTCCTCGGAGACCTGGACACGGACTGGAACCTCCTCGGAGATTTGGACACGGACTGGAACCTCCTCGGAGTCTTGGACACGGACTGGAACCTCCTCGGAGACTTGGATACGGACTGGATCCTCCTCGGAGTCTTGGACACGGACTGGAACCTCCTCGGAGATTTGGACACGTAGTGGAACCTCCTCGGAGATTTGGACACGGACTGGAATCTCCTCGGAGATTTGGACACGGACTGGAACCTCCTCGGAGACTTGGACACGGACTGGAACCTCCTCGGAGATTTAGACACGGACTGGAACCTCCTCGGAGATTTGGACACGGACTGGAACCTCCTCGGAGTCTTGGACACGGACTGGAACCTACTCGGAGATTTGGACACGGACTGGAACCTCCTCGGAGATTTGGACACGGACAGGTACCTCCTCGGAGATTTGGACACGGACTGGAACCTCTTCGGAGATTTGGACACGGACTGAAACTTTCTCGGAGATTTGGACACGGACTGGAACCTCCTCGGAGTCTTGGTCACGGACTGGAACCTCCCCGGAGTCGTGGTCACGGACTGGAACCTACTCGGAGATTTGGACACGGACTGGAACCTCCTCGGAGTCTTGGACACGGACTGGATCCTCCTCGGAGTCTTGGACATGGACTGGAACCTCCTCGGAGATTTGGACACGGACTGGAACCTCCTCGGAGACCTGGACACGGACTGGAACCTCCTCGGAGATTTGGACACGGACTGGAACCTCCTCGGAGTCTTGGACACGGACTGGAACCTCCTCGGAGATTTGGACACAGACTGGAACCTCCTCGGAGTCTTGGACACGGACTGGAACCTCCTCGGAGATTTGGACACGGACTGGAACCTCTTCGGAGATTTGCACACGGAGTGGAACCTTCTCGGAGATTTGGACACGGACTGGAACCTCCTCGGAGATTTGGACACTGACTGGAACCTCCTCGGAGATTTGGACACGGACTGAAACCTCCTCGGTGATTTGGACACTGACTGGAACCTCATCGGAGGTTTGGACACGGACTGGAACCTCCTCGGAGATTTGGACACTGACTGGAACCTCCTCGGAGATTTGGACAGGGACTGGAACCTCCTCGGAGATTTGGACACCGACTGGAACCTCCTCGGAACCTTGGACACTGACTGGAACCTCCTCGGAGCCTTGGACACTGACTAGAAACTCCTCGGAAATTTGGACACGGAGTGGAAACTCCTCGGAGGTTTGGACACGGACTGGAAACTCCTCGGAGTCTTGGACACGGACTGGATCCTCCTCGGAGTCTTGGACACGGACTGGAACCTCCTCGGAGATTTGGACACGTAGTGGAACCTCCTCGGAGATTTGGACACGGACTGGAACCTCCTCGGAGTCTTGGACATGGACTGGAACCACCTCGGAGATTTGGACACGGACTGGAACCTCCTCGGAGATTTGGACACGGACTGGAACCTCCTCGGAGATTTGGACACGGACTGGAACCTCCTTGGAGATTTGGACACGGACTGGAACCTCCTCGGAGATTTGGACACGGACAGGAACCTCCTCGGAGATTTGGACACGGACTGGAACCTCCTCGGAGATTTGGACACGGACTGGAACCTCCTCGGAGTCTTGGACACGGACTGGAACCTCCTCGGAGATTTGCACACTGACTGTAACCTCCTCGCAGATCTGGACACTGACTGGAACCTCCTCGGAGATTTGGACACGGACTGGAACCTCCTCGGAGATTTGGACACCGAGTGGAACCTCCTCGGAGATTTGGACACGGACTGGAACCTCCTCGGAGTCTTGGACATGGACTGGAACCACCTCGGAGATTTGGACACGGACTGGAACCTCCTCGGAGATTTGGACACGGACTGGAACCTCCTCGGAGATTTGGACACGGACTGGAACCTCCTCGGAGATTTGGACACGGACTGGAACCTCCTCGGAGATTTGGACACGGACTGGAACCTCCTCGGAGTCTTGGACACGGACTGGAACATCCTCGGAGTCTTGGACACGGACTGGAACCTCCTCGGAGTCTTGGACACGGACTGGAACCTCCTCGGAGATTTGGACACGGAGTGGATCCTCCTCGCAGATTTGGACACGGACTGTAACCTCCTCGGAGTCTTGGACATGGACTGGAACCACCTCGGAGATTTGGACACGGACTGGAACCTCCTCGGAGGTTTGGACACGGACTGGATTCTCCTCGGAGATTTGGACACGGACTGGAACCTCCTCGGAGATTTGGACACGGACTGGAACCTCCTCGGAGATTTGGACACGGACGAGAACCTCCTCGGAGATTTGGACACGGACTGGAACCTCCTCGGAGATTTGGACACGGACTGGAACCTCCTCGGAGATTTGGACACGGACAGGAACCTCCTCGGAGATTTGGACACGGACTGGAACCTCCTCGGAGATTTGCACACGGACTGGAACCTCCTCGCAGATTTGGACACGGACTGGAACCTCCTCGGAGATTTGGACACGGACTGGACCCTCCTCGGAGATTTGGACACGGACTGGAACCTCCTCGGAGATTTGGACACGGACTGGAACCTCCTCGGAGTCTTGGACACCGACTGGAACCTCCTCGGAGATTTGCACACTGACTGTAACCTCCTCGCAGATCTGGACACTGACTGGAACCTCCTCGGAGATTTGGACACGGACTGGAACCTCCTCGGAGATTTGGACACCGAGTGGAACCTCCTCGGAGATTTGGACACGGACTGGAACCTCCTCGGAGTCTTGGACATGGACTGGAACCACCTCGGAGATTTGGACACGGACTGGAACCTCCTCGGACATTTGGACACGGACTGGAACCTCCTCGGAGATTTGGACACGGACTGGAACCTCCTCGGAGATTTGGACACGGACTGGAACCTCCTCGGAGTCTTGGACACGGACTGGAACATCCTCGGAGTCTTGGACACGGACTGGAACCTCCTCGGAGATTTGGACACGGAGTGGATCCTCCTCGCAGATTTGGACACGGACTGTAACCTCCTCGGAGTCTTGGACATGGACTGGAACCACCTCGGAGATTTGGACACGGACTGGAACCTCCTCGGAGGTTTGGACACGGACTGGATTCTCCTCGGAGATTTGGACACGGACTGGAACCTCCTCGGAGATTTGGACACGGACTGGAACCTCCTCGGAGATTTGGACACGGACAAGAACCTCCTCGGAGATTTGGACACGGACTGGAACCTCCTCGGAGATTTGGACACGGACTGGAACCTCCTCGGAGATTTGGACACGGACAGGAACCTCCTCGGAGATTTGGACACGGACTGGAACCTCCTCGGAGATTTGCACACGGACTGGAACCTCCTCGCAGATTTGGACACGGACTGGAACCTCCTCGGAGATTTGGACACGGACTGGACCCTCCTCGGAGATTTGGACACGGACTGAAACCTCCTCGGAGATTTGGACACGGACAGGAACCTCCTCGGAGATTTGGACACGGACTGGAACCTCTTCGGAGATTTGGACACGGACTGAAACTTTCTCGGAGATTTGGACACGGACTGGAACCTCCTCGGAGTCTTGGTCACGGACTGGAAACTCCCCGGAGTCTTGGTCACGGACTGGAACCTCCTCGCAGTCTTGGACACGGACTGGAACCTCCTCGGAGTCTTGGACACGGACTGGATCCTCCTCGGAGTCTTGGACACGGACTGGAACCTCCTCGGAGATTTGGACACGGAGTGGAACCTCCTCGGAGATTTGGACACGGACTGGAACCTCCTCGGAGACCTGGACACGGACTGGAACCTCCTCGGAGACTTGGATACGGACTGGATCCTCCTCGGAGTCTTGGACACGGACTGGAACCTCCTCGGAGATTTGGACACGTAGTGGAACCTCCTCGGAGATTTGGACACGGACTGGAACCTCCTCGGAGATTTGGACACGGACTGGAACCTCCTCGGAGACTTGGACACGGACTGGAACCTCCTCGGAGATTTCGACACGGACTGGAACCTCCTCGGAGATTTGGAGACGGACTGGAACCTCCTCGGAGTCTTGGACACGGACTGGAACCTCCTCGGAGATTTGGACACGGACTGGAACCTCCTCGGAGATTTGGACACGGACAGGAACCTCCTCGGAGATTTGGACACGGACTGGAACCTCTTCGGAGATTTGGACACGGACTGAAACTTTCTCGGAGATTTGGACACGGACTGGAACCTCCTCGGAGTCTTGGTCACGGACTGGAACCTCCCCGGAGTCTTGGTCACGGACTGGAACCTCCTCGCAGTCTTGGACACGGACTGGAACCTCCTCGGAGTCTTGGACACGGACTGGATCCTCCTCGGAGTCTTGGACACGGACTGGAACCTCCTCGGAGATTTGGACACGGAGTGGAACCTCCTCGGAGATTTGGACACGGACTGGAACCTCCTCGGAGACCTGGACACGGACTGGAACCTCCTCGGAGACTTGGATACGGACTGGATCCTCCTCGGAGTCTTGGACACGGACTGGAAACTCCTCGGAGATTTGGACACGTAGTGGAACCTCCTCGGAGATTTGGACACGGACTGGAACCTCCTCCGAGATTTGGACACGGACTGGAACCTCCTCGGAGACTTGGACACGGACTGGAACCTCCTCGGAGATTTAGACACGGACTGGAACCTCCTCGGAGATTTGGACACGGACTGGAACCTCCTCGGAGTCTTGGACACGGACTGGAACCTCCTCGGAGATTTGGACACGGACTGGAACCTCTTCGGAGATTTGCACACGGACTGGAACCTCCTCGGAGATTTGGACACTGACTGGAACCTCCTCGGAGATTTGGACACGGACTGGAACCTCCTCGGAGATTTGGACACGGACTGGAACCTCCTTGGAGATTTGGACACGGACTGGAACCTCCTCGGAGATTTGGACACGGACAGGAACATCCTCGGAGATTTGGACACGGACTGGAACCTCCTCGGAGATTTGGACACGGACTGGAACCTCCTCGGAGTCTTGGACACGGACTGGAACCTACTCGGAGATTTGCACACGGACTGTAACCTCCTCGCAGATTTGGACACTGACTGGAACCTCCTCGGAGATTTGGACACGGACTGGAACCTCCTCGGAGATTTGGACACGGAGTGGAACCTCCTGGGAGATTTGGACACGGACTGGAACCTCCTCGGAGTCTTGGACATGGACTGGAACCACCTCGGAGATTTGGACACGGACTGGAACCTCCTCGGAGATTTGGACACGGACTGGAACCTCCTCGGAGATTTGGACACGGACTGGAACCTCCTCGGAGATTTGGACACGGACTGGAACCTCCTCGGAGATTTGGACACGGACTGGAACCTCCTCGGAGTCTTGGACACGGACTGGAACATCCTCGGAGTCTTGGACACGGACTGGAACCTCCTCGGAGTCTTGGACACGGACTGGAACGTCCTCGGAGATTTGGACACGGAGTGGATCCTCCTCGCAGATTTGGACACGGACTGTAACCTCCTCGGAGTCTTGGACATGGACTGGAACCACCTCGGAGATTTGGACACGGACTGGAACCTCCTCGGAGGTTTGGACACGGACTGGATTCTCCTCGGAGATTTGGACACGGTCTGGAACCTCCTCGGAGATTTGGACACGGACTGGAACCTCCTCGGAGATTTGGACACGGACAAGAACCTCCTCGGAGATTTGGACACGGACTGGAAACTCCTCGGAGATTTGGACACGGACTGGAACCTCCTCGGAGATTTGGACACGGACAGGAACCTCCTCGGAGATTTGGACACGGACTGGAACCTCCTCGGAGATTTGCACACGGACTGGAACCTCCTCGCAGATTTGGACACGGACTGGAACCTCCTCGGAGATTTGGACACGGACTGGACCCTCCTCGGAGATTTGGACACGGACTGAAACCTCCTCGGAGATTTGGACACGGACTGAAACTTTCTCGGAGATTTGGACACGGACTGGAACCTCCTCGGAGTCTTGGTCACGGACTGGAAACTCCCCGGAGTCTTGGTCACGGACTGGAACCTCCTCGCAGTCTTGGACACAGACTGGAACCTCCTCGGAGTCTTGGACACGGACTGGATCCTCCTCGGAGTCTTGGACACGGACTGGAACCTCCTCGGAGATTTGGACACGGAGTGGAACCTCCTCGGAGATTTGGACACGGACTGGAACCTCCTCGGAGACCTGGACACGGACTGGAACCTCCTCGGAGACTTGGATACGGACTGGATCCTCCTCGGAGTCTTGGACACGGACTGGAACCTCCTCGGAGATTTGGACACGTAGTGGAACCTCCTCGGAGATTTGGACACGGACTGGAACCTCCTCGGAGATTTGGACACGGACTGTAACCTCCTCGGAGACTTGGACACGGACTGGAACCTCCTCGGAGATTTCGACACGGACTGGAACCTCCTCGGAGATTTGGACACGGACTGGAACCTCCTCGGAGTCTTGGACACGGACTGGAACCTCCTCGGAGATTTGGACACGGACTGGAACCTCCTCGGAGATTTGGACACGGACAGGAACCTCCTCGGAGATTTGGACACGGACTGGAACTTCTTCGGAGATTTGGACACGGACTGAAACTTTCTCGGAGATTTGGACACGGACTGGAACCTCCTCGGAGTCTTGGTCACGGACTGGAACCTCCCCGGAGTCTTGGTCACGGACTGGAACCTCCTCGCAGTCTTGGACACGGACTGGAACCTCCTCGGAGTCTTGGACACGGACTGGATCCTCCTCGGAGTCTTGGACACGGACCGGAACCTCCTCGGAGATTTGGACACGGATTGGAACCTCCTCGGAGATTTGGACACGGACTGGAACCTCCTCGGAGACCTGGACACGGACTGGAACCTCCTCGGAGACTTGGATACGGACTGGATCCTCCTCGGAGTCTTGGACACGGACTGGAACCTCCTCGGAGATTTGGACACGTAGTGGAACCTCCTCGGAGATTTGGACACGGACTGGAACCTCCTCCGAGATTTGGACACGGACTGGAACCTCCTCGGAGACTTGGACACGGACTGGAACCTCCTCGGAGATTTAGACACGGACTGGAACCTCCTCGGAGATTTGGACACGGACTGGAACCTCCTCGGAGTCTTGGACACGGACTGGAACCTCCTCGGAGATTTGGACACGGACTGGAACCTCTTCGGAGATTTGCACACGGACTGGAACCTCCTCGGAGATTTGGACACTGACTGGAACCTCCTCGGAGATTTGGACACGGACTGAAACGTCCTCGGAGATTTGGACACTGACTGGAACCTCGTCGGAGGTTTGGACACGGACTGGAACCTCCTCGGAGATTTGGACACTGACTGGAACCTCCTCGGAGATTTGGACAGGGACTGGAACCTCCTCGGAGATTTGGACACCGACTGGAACCTCCTCGGAGCCTTGGACACTGACTGGAACCTCCTCGGAGCCTTGGACACTGACTGGAAACTCCTCGGAAATTTGGACACGGAGTGGAAACTCCTCGGAGGTTTGGACACGGACTGGAACCTTCTCGGAGTGTTGGACACGGACTGGATCCTCCTCGGAGTCTTGGACACGGACTGGAACCTCCTCGGAGATTTGGATACGTAGTGGAACCTCCTCGGAGATTTGGACACGGACTGGAACCTCCTCGGAGTCTTGGACATGGACTGGAACCACCTCGGAGATTTGGACACGGACTGGAACCTACTCGGAGATTTGGACACGGACTGGAACCTCCTCGGAGATTTGGACACGGACTGGAACCTCCTTGGAGATTTGGACACGGACTGGAACCTCCTCGGAGATTTGGACACGGACAGGAACCTCCTCGGAGATTTGGACACGGACTGGAACCTCCTCGGAGATTTGGACACGGACTGGAACCTCCTCGGAGTCTTGGACACGGACTGGAACCTCCTCGGAGATTTGCACACGGACTGGAACCTCCTCGCAGATTTGGACACTGACTGGAACCTCCTCGGAGATTTGGACACGGACTGGAACCTCCTCGGAGATTTGGACACGGAGTGGAACCTCCTCGGAGATTTGGACACGGACTGGAACCTCCTCGGAGTCTTGGACATCGACTGGAACCACCTCGGAGATTTGGACACGGATTGGAACCTCCTCGGAGATTTGGACACGGACTGGAACCTCCTCGGAGCCTTGGACAGTGACTGGAACCTCCTCGGAGTCTTGGACACGGACTGGAACCTCCTCGGAGATTTGCACACGGACTGGAACCTCCTCGCAGATTTGGACACGGACTGGAACCTCCTCGGAGATTTGGACACGTACTGGAACCTCCTCGGAGATTTGGACACGGACAGGAACCTCCTCGGAGATTTGGACACGGACTGGAACCTCCTCGGAGATTTGGACACGGACAGAAACCTTCTCGGAGATTTGGACACGGACTGGAACCTCCTCGGAGTCTTGGTCACGGACTGGAACCTCCCCGGAGTCTTGGTCACGGACTGGAACCTCCTCGGAGTCTTGGACACGGACTGGAACATCATCGGAGTCTTGGTCACGGACTGGATCCTCCTCGGAGTCTTGGACACGGACTGGAACATCCTCGGAGATTTGGACACGGAGTGGATCCACCTCGGAGATTTGGACAGGGACTGGAAACTCCTCGGAGACCTGGACACGGACTGGAACCTCCTCGGAGTCTTGGACACGGACTGGAACAGCATCGGAGTCTTGGACACGGACTGGATCCTCCTCGGAGTCTTGGACACGGACTGGAACATCCTCGGAGATTTGGACACGGAGTGGATCCTCCTCGGAGATTTGGACACGGACTGGAAACTCCTCGGAGACCTGGACACGGACTGGAAACTCCTCGGAGTCTTGGATACGGACTGGATCCTCCTCGGAGTCTTGGACACAGACTGGAACCTCCTCGGAGATTTGGACACGGAGTGGAACCACCTCGGAGATTTGGACACGGACTGGAACCTCCTCGGAGTCTTGGACATGGACTGGAACCACCTCGGAGATTTGGACACGGACTGGAACCTCCTCGGAGTCTTGGTCACGGACTGGAACCTCCTCGGAGTCTTGGACACGGACTGGAACATCCTCGGAGTCTTGGACACGGACTGGATCCTCCTCGGAGTCTTGGACACGGACTGGAACCTCCTCGGAGATTTGGACACGGAGTGGATCCTCCTCGGAGATTTGGACACGGACTGGAAACTCCTCGGAGACCTGGACACGGACTGGAACCTCCTCGGAGTCTTGGATACGTACTGGATCCTCCTCGGAGTCTTGGACACGGACTGGAACCTCCTCGGAGATTTGGACACGGAGTGGAACCTCCTCGGAGATTTGGACACGGACTGGAACCTCCTCGGAGTCTTGGACATGGACTGGAACCACCTCGGAGATTTGGACACGGACTGGAACCTCCTCGGAGGTTTGGACACGGACTGGAACCTCCTCGGAGATTTGGACACGGACTGGAACCTCCTCGGAGATTTGGACACGGACTGGAACCTCCTCGGAGATTTGGACACGGACAAGAACATCCTCGGAGATTTGGACACGGACTGGAACCTCCTCGGAGATTTGGACACGGACTGGAACCTCCTCGGAGATTTGGACACGGACAGGAACCTCCTCGGAGATTTGGACACGGACTGGAACCTTCCCGGAGATTTGGACACGGACTGGAACCTCCTCGGAGATTTGGTCAGGGACTGGAACCTCCTCGGAGTCTTGGACACGTACTGGAACCTCCTCGGAGTCTTGGACACGGACTGGAACCTCTTCGGAGTCTTGGTCACGGATTGGAACCTTCTCGGAGATTTGGACACGGACTGGAACCTCCTCGGAGATTTGGTCAGGGGCTGGAACCTCCTCGGAGTCTTGGACACGGACTGGAACCTCCTCGGAGTCTTGGTCACGGATTGGAACCTTCTCGGAGATTTGGACACTGACTGGAACCTCCTCGGAGATTTGGACACGGACTGGAACCTCCTCGGAGATTTGGACACGGACTGGATCCTCCTCGGAGTCTTGGACACGGAGTAGAACCTGCTCGGAGTCTTGGTCAGCGACTGGAACCTCCTCGGAGTCTTGGACACGGACTGGAACCTCCTTGGAGATCTGGACACGGACTGGAACCTCCTCGGAGATTTGGACACGGACTGGAACCTCCTTGGAGATCTGGACACGGACTGGAACCTCCTCGGAGATTTGGACACGGACTGGAACCTCCTCGGAGTCTTGGACACGGACTGGAACCTCCTCGGAGATTTGGACACGGACTGGAACCTCCTCGGAGACCTGGACACGGACAGGAACCTCCTCGGTGATTTGGACACGGACTGGAACCTCCTCGGAGATTTGCACACGGACTGGAAGCTCCTCGGAGACCTGGACACGGACTGGAACCTCCTCGGAAATTTGGACATGGACTGGAACCTCCTCGGAGTCTTGGACACGGACTGGAACCTCCTCGGAGATTTGGACACGGACTGGAACCTCCTCGGAGATTTGGACACGGACTGGAACCTCCTCGGAGTCTTGGTCACGGACTGGAACCTCCTCGGAGACTTGGACACGGACTGGAACCTCCTCGGAGATTTGGACACGGAGTGGATCCTCGGAGATTTGGACACGGACTGGAAACTCCTCGGAGACCTGGACACGGACTGGAACCTCCTCGGAGTCTTGGATACGGACTGGATCCTCCTCGGAGTCTTGGACACGGACTGGATCCTCCTCGGAGATTTGGACACGGAGTGGAACCTCCTCGGAGATTTGGACACGGACTGGAACCTCCTCGGAGTCTTGGACATGGACTGGAACCACCTCGGAGATTTGGACACCGACTGGAACCTCCTCGGAGGTTTGGACACGGACTGGAACCTCCTCGGAGATTTGGACACGGACCGGAACCTCCTCGGAGATTTGGACACGGACTGGAACCTCCTCGGAGATTTGGACACGGACAAGAACCTCCTCGGAGATTTGGACACGGACTGGAACCTCCTCGGAGATTTGGACACGGACTAGAACCTCCTCGGAGATTTGGACACGGACAGGAACCTCCTCGGAGATTTGGACACGGACTGGAACCTTCTCGGAGATTTGGACACGGACTGGAACCTCCTCGGAGTCTTGGACAAGGCCTGGAACCTCTTCGGAGTCTTGGTCACGGATTGGAACCTTCTCGGAGATTTGGACACGGACTGGAACCTCCTCGGAGATTTGGTCTGGGGCTGGAACCTCCTCGGAGTCTTGGACACGGACTGGAACCTCCTCGGAGATTTGGACACTGACTGGAACCTCCTCGGAGATTTGGACACGGACTGGAACCTCCTCGGAGATTTGGACACGGACTAGAACCTCCTCGGAGATTTGGACACGGACAGGAACCTCCTCGGAGATTTGGACACGGACTGGAACCTTCTCGGAGATTTGGACACGGACTGGAACCTCCTCGGAGTCTTGGACAAGGCCTGGAACCTCTTCGGAGTCTTGGTCACGGATTGGAACCTTCTCGGAGATTTGGACACGGACTGGAACCTCCTCGGAGATTTGGTCTGGGGCTGGAACCTCCTCGGAGTCTTGGACACGGACTGGAACCTCCTCGGAGATTTGGACACTGACTGGAACCTCCTCGGAGATTTGGACACGGACTGGAACCTCCTCGGAGATTTGGACACGGACTGGATCCTCCTCGGAGATTTGGACACGGACTGGAACCTCCTTGGAGATCTGGACACGGACTGGAACCTCCTAGGAGTCTTGGACATGGACTGGAACCACCTCGGAGATTTGGACACGGACTGGAACCTCCTCGGAGATTTGGACACGGACTGGAACCTCCTCGGAGTCTTGGATACGTACTGGATCCTCCTCGGAGTCTTGGACACGGACTGGAACCTCCTCGGAGATTTGGACACGGAGTGGAACCTCCTCGGAGATTTGGACACGGACTGGAACCTCCTCGGAGTCTTGGACATGGACTGGAACCACCTCGGAGATTTGGACACGGACTGGAACCTCCTCGGAGATTTGGACACGGACTGGAACCTCCTCGGAGATTTGGACACGGACAAGAACCTCCTCGGAGATTTGGACACGGACTGGAACCTCCTCGGAGATTTGGACACGGACTGGAACCTCCTCGGAGACCTGGACACGGACAGGAACCTCCTCGGTGATTTGGACACGGACTGGAACCTCCTCGGAGATTTGCACACGGACTGGAAGCTCCTCGGAGACCTGGACACGGACTGGAACCTCCTCGGAAATTTGGACATGGACTGGAACCTCCTCGGAGTCTTGGACACGGACTGGAACCTCCTCGGAGATTTGGACACGGACTGGAACCTCCTCGGAGATTTGGACACGGACTGGAACCTCCTCGGAGTCTTGGTCACGGACTAGAACCTCCTCGGAGTCTTGGACACGGACTGGAACCTCCTCGGAGATTTGGACACGGAGTGGATCCTCGGAGATTTGGACACGGACTGGAAACTCCTCGGAGACCTGAACACGGACTGGAACCTCCTCGGATTCTTGGATACGGACTGGATCCTCCTCGGAGTCTTGGACACGGACTGGATCCTCCTCGGAGATTTGGACACGGAGTGGAACCTCCTCGGAGATTTGGACACGGACTGGAACCTCCTCGGCGTCTTGGACATGGACTGGAACCACCTCGGAGATTTGGACACCGACTGGAACCTCCTCGGAGGTTTGGACACGGACTGGAACCTCCTCGGAGATTTGGACACGGACCGGAACCTCCTCGGAGATTTGGACACGGACTGGAACCTCCTCGGAGATTTGGACACGGACAAGAACCTCCTCGGAGATTTGGACACGGACTGGAACCTCCTCGGAGATTTGGACACGGACTGGAACCTCCTCGGAGATTTGGACACGGACAGGAACCTCCTCGGAGATTTGGACACGGACTGGAACCTTCTCGGAGATTTGGACACGGACTGGAACCTCCTCGGAGTCTTGGACACGGACTGGAACCTCTTCGGAGTCTTGGTCACGGATTGGAACCTTCTCGGAGATTTGGACACGGACTGGAACCTCCTCGGAGATTTGGTCTGGGGCTGGAACCTCCTCGGAGTCTTGGACACGGACTGGAACCTCCTCGGAGTCTTGTTCACGGATTGGAACCTTCTCGGAGATTTGGACACTGACTGGATCCTCCTCGGAGTCTTGGACACGGACTGGAACCTCCTCGGAGATTTGGACACGGAGTGGAACCTCCTCGGAGATTTGGACACGGACTGGAACCTCCTCGGAGTCTTGGACATGGACTGGAACCACCTCGGAGATTTGGACACGGACTGGAACCTCCTCGGAGGTTTGGACACGGACTGGAACCTCCTCGGAGATTTGGACACGGACTGGAACCTCCTCGGAGATTTGGACACGGACTGGAACCTCCTCGGAGATTTGGACACGGACTGGAACCTCCTCGGAGATTTGGACACAGACTGGATCCGCCTCGGAGTCTTGGACACGGAGTGGAACCTGCTCGGAGTCTTGGTCAGCGACTGGAACCTCCTCGGAGTCTTGGACACGGACTGGAACCTCCTTGGAGATCTGGACACGGACTGGAACCTCCTCGGAGATTTGGACACGGACTGGAACCTCCTTGGAGATCTGGACACGGACTGGAACCTCCTATGAGTCTTGGACATGGACTGGAACCACCTCGGAGATTTGGACACGGACTGGAACCTCCTCGGAGATTTGGACACGGACTGGAACCTCCTCGGAGTCTTGGATACGTACTGGATCCTCCTCGGAGTCTTGGACACGGACTGGAACCTCCTCGGAGATTTGGACACGGAGTGGAACCTCCTCGGAGATTTGGACACGGACTGGAACCTCCTCGGAGTCTTGGACATGGACTGGAACCACCTCGGAGATTTGGACACGGACTGGAACCTCCTCGGAGGTTTGGACACGGACTGGAACCTCCTCGGAGATTTGGACACGGACTGGAACCTCCTCGGAGATTTGGACACGGACTGGAACCTCCTCGGAGATTTGGACACGGACTGGAACCTCCTCGGAGTCTTGGATACGTACTGGATCCTCCTCGGAGTCTTGGACACGGACTGGAACCTCCTCGGAGATTTGGACACGGAGTGGAACCTCCTCGGAGATTTGGACACGGACTGGAACCTCCTCGGAGTCTTGGACATGGACTGGAACCACCTCGGAGATTTGGACACGGACTGGAACCTCCTCGGAGGTTTGGACACGGACTGGAACCTCCTCGGAGATTTGGACACGGACTGGAACCTCCTCGGAGATTTGGACACGGACTGGAACCTCCTCGGAGATTTGGACACGGACAAGAACCTCCTCGGAGATTTGGACACGGACTGGAACCTCCTCGGTGATTTGGACACGGACTGGAACCTCCTCGGAGACCTGGACACGGACAGGAACCTCCTCGGTGATTTGGACACGGACTGGAACCTCCTCGGAGATTTGCACACGGACTGGAAGCTCCTCGGAGACCTGGACACGGACTGGAACCTCCTCGGAAATTTGGACATGGACTGGAACCTCCTCGGAGTCTTGGACACGGACTGGAACCTCCTCGGAGATTTGGACACGGACTGGAACCTCCTCGGAGATTTGGACACGGACTGGAACCTCCTCGGAGTCTTGGTCCCGGACTAGAAACTCCTCGGAGTCTTGGACACGGACTGGAACCTCCTCGGAGATTTGGACACGGAGTGGATCCTCGGAGATTTGGACACGGACTGGAAACTCCTCGGAGACCTGAACACGGACTGGAACCTCCTCGGATTCTTGGATACGGACTGGATCCTCCTCGGAGTCTTGGACACGGACTGGATCCTCCTCGGAGATTTGGACACGGAGTGGAACCTCCTCGGAGATTTGGACACGGACTGGAACCTCCTCGGAGTCTTGGACATGGACTGGAACCACCTCGGAGATTTGGACACCGACTGGAACCTCCTCGGAGGTTTGGACACGGACTGGAACCTCCTCGGAGATTTGGACACGGACCGGAACCTCCTCGGAGATTTGGACACGGACTGGAACCTCCTCGGAGATTTGGACACGGACAAGAACCTCCTCGGAGATTTGGACACGGACTGGAACCTCCTCGGAGATTTGGACACGGACTGGAACCTCCTCGGAGATTTGGACACGGACAGGAACCTCCTCGGAGATTTGGACACGGACTGGAACCTTCTCGGAGATTTGGACACGGACTGGAACCTCCTCGGAGTCTTGGACACGGACTGGAACCTCTTCGGAGTCTTGGTCACGGATTGGAACCTTCTCGGAGATTTGGACACGGACTGGAACCTCCTCGGAGATTTGGTCTGGGGCTGGAACCTCCTCGGAGTCTTGGACACGGACTGGAACCTCCTCGGAGTCTTGGTCACGGATTGGAACCTTCTCGGAGATTTGGACACTGACTGGAACCTCCTCGGAGATTTGGACACGGACTGGAACCTCCTCGGTGATTTGGACACGGACTGGATCCGCCTC